>NC_081573.1:12682938-12689868 GCF_022355385.1 Mustela nigripes | reverse complement strand
GAGCCCGATGCAGGACTCGATCCCAGGACCCTGAGATCATGACCCGAGCCGAAGGCAGCGGCTCAACCCACTGAGCCACCCAGGCGCCCCAAAGTGAAACTTTATTGAGGCCCCAGGGCCGTGGGGCTCGGGCAGGAGGCCACCCTGTGGGGAAAGGAAGAGCTGATGGAGGGACTTTATTGACCTTCTTCTGGGGGTGTGGATGGTTGGTGCGGCCACATGTCTGGGAGCACAACACTCGTTGCAGTTGAATTTGCGGGCCAGCTGGCAGAGGGAAGGCTAGGGGACGCACCTCCAGGCCAAGCACCAAATGCAGGGGCTCTTATGGATATTGTAGTCAGAGAGTGCAGCCGTCCTCTCCCAGCACAGACACTGATCTTCAAGTGGCTTCAAGTGGGAGCCCTCATTGTCTTGGCTTTGACATTCTCAGTGGTGTCACTGGGCTCCTGTGAGGGTAATGTTCTTGTTTGTCAGGGTCTCCATGAGGATCTTCTCTGTGTTTGCTGCTCAGCCACCAAATTGAAGAGAAAGAGCTATAATAGTTATTTTTCATTTTTTTCCTGCTACTTCTAATGTTTGGTATATCTGCCTCTATTGACTTTTTTTTCTTGGTGATGAGTCACATTTTCCTGATTCTTTACATGTCTAGTCAATTTCTGTATACTGAATGCCGCACACGGTGCATTGGAGAGATGATGGAGTCTTGTCTTCTACCAGAATTGTCCATTGTTCTTTTTTTCTGGAGGCAGTTAAATTACTGAAATCATCCTAATCCTGATGAGGCTCAGGTTTAGGATTTATTAAAGTAACTTTGGTTTTGCTTTAGTTCTTGGATGTAGTTCTTCTTTTTTTTTTTTTTTTTTAGGTTTTTTTGTTTGTTTGTTTGTTTGTTTTATTTTCAGCATAACAGTATTCATTATTTTTGCACCACACCCAGTGCTCCATGCAATCTGTGCCCTCTCTAATACCCACCACCTGGTTCCCCCAACCTCCCACCCTCTTGGATGTAGTTCTTATCCTTGAGGCTGTTTCCTTCTAAGGTACAACTTTCTAGAGTCTGACCGGAATGCCTTGGGTGCTCATTGGGTCAGAGCCAGTGTCCCCCAACACTTGGTAACTTCTGAAACCTCAGCTCAGCCCTGTAGCAGCTGTTCTTTGTCAGGTCTTAGCCTTCTGTGCGCTTGCAGTTGACTTGTCCAATTAAGGACTCCAGGAGAAACCCTCTGCAGGTTTCCAGCCCCCTCTTTGCTCTGCATGACCTTGCAAAGCCCTCCTCACATTCAGCTCCACAGCCTCCTCCCACGTCAGAAACACAAGGCCTCCCCGCCACTGGGAGTCAGGTTGCTGAGCACAAGCAGGTGCCCTATCAGGCCACCTTGCAGACATGTCCCAAGTGTCCCCAGTGCTCTAGGTGAGTTACCTTTGTCTGGTGTGCAGACCACTCTGTGTTTATCCATATGCCTGTGGAGCCCTCTTGTTCACTGTGTGTTTTTGGGTACTGGAGACAAAGTGGGAACAGGATGGACAAGGTTCCCCCCACCGTGGAGCCGAAAGCTGCTAGTATACGGTGTCTGGGGAGGGGCAGACAATAAAGAACGAAAAGAACAAAGGGATGTTGAATAATGCTGAGCAGTGTATGCAGGAAGTAAAACAGGACAATGTGGTGGAAAGTGACAAGGAACTCAGGCATGCGGGGAGGTTGGACAGGGTCTCTCAGAGGAGGTGACCTGGGACTTGAGAGCTGAATGATGAAAGGGGCGGGTTGCTGACACTGAAGACTTTGGAGACCCAAGGAAAGTCCTCAGGCAGAGGAACTCTGTGCTAGTGGTGGAAAAATGGTCGTGTTTAGGGAGAACAAAAGAAACCCAGAAGGAGAAGGATTGAGGAGAACTGAGGTAGTCTTACCCTGCTTCTGGGTGTTTTGGAAGACTGAATCTAAAGACATGTTCTTACCATCATGAAACTGGTTTGTTGGGAGGATTAACTTGGTTATCGACTACAGGCAGAAGAGATGTTAGGTGAGAAATAGGTCAGGTTCTGGGATGTCCAAGCATTAGCGAAGGGCGGTGGTCCTGAGCATCTCACGTCTGGGGATGTCTGCCTATTCTGTGACCTGTCTTGTAACGGTGTCCCCTCTGCCTTTTGTGCTGACTGTTAGGTTGGTCAGTCTTCCTATGGGTTCTTTGTGTTCTGTGTGTACCTTCCGTGGCTTCTCTTCTCAGAGTTCCGCCGTTTTTTTGGTTGGTACTGTAAAACATCTACTCCCCCTGTGCACATCTTGTGGCTTTTATCTCAGTATTCTCACTCTAGGAGTTTTCTTCTAAGCACCCAAATTATTTTTAATTTCCTTCTAGAAAGGAAGAAGAGACCTAAAAGCCAAGAGTTGTCACCAACAGAGGCCTTTGCTAGGAAGGAGTTACCCAGCAGCATGAACCTGATGAGGCCCACAGTGGATGGTTGCTGGCGTTCTACCACAGCAGATGGCTGGGAACTTGGGGACGAGTTGGAGAAGCAGAAGATACGCAGTGCCATTTCCGGGCTGACAGGACATAAACAAGGGCAAGTAGTGACCCGGGTTGGGGACAGGGGAAATGCTGCAGTTGTGGGAAAATGCAGCTTCAATTCAGACTTTTTCTTCACAGAGATTTCTTGTTAAAGAGTATTTCTATCAAATTGGCTCAACTCAAAGTGTACAGCAAATTTTATTTTAAAAAATCATCAGGAAGTCTTGGTGGGGAAGAAACCTTGTAAAGGCAGTCCATGTGGAAAACCCTTGGGAAACCTGTCGAAGTTGAATGAGCATGGTAAAGATACCAGCCAGAGCGTATACCTCTCTACACATGAGATAATTAACATAGGAGAGAAATTCTATGGATGTAAAGAAAGTAGAGATTTTTTTTATCTATAGCTCACCCCTTTCTCAGGTCATGAGAACTCCTACTAGAGAAATCCTATGAATGTAATGAATGTGGGAAAACCTTTAAGAAACTTTCATCTCTGGGCGCCTGGGTGGCTCAGTGGGTTAAGCCGCTGCCTTCGGCTCGGGTCATGATCTCAGGGTCCTGGGATCGAGTCCCGCATCGGGCTCTCTGCTCAGCAGGGAGCCTGCTTCCTTCTCTCTCTCTCTGCCTGCCTCTCAGTGTACTTGTGATTTCTCTCTGTCAAATAAATAAATAAAATCTTTAAAAAAAAAAAAAAGAAAGAAACTTTCATCTCTTTCTTACCATCTAAGAAATCATGGTAGAGAGAAAGCCTATGAATGTAATGAATGTGGGAATTCTTTCTGGCAGAGCCTACACCTCATTTTACACTGGAGAACTCACACTGGTGAGAAACCTTATGAGTGTAATAAATGTGGAAAGTCTTTTAGCCAAAATTCTCACCATAATGTACACCGGAAAATTCATACTGGAGAGAAACCCTATAAATGTGATGACTGTGGAAAATCCTTCAGTGGACGGTCTAATGTCAATGTGCATAAGAGAACACATACTGGAGAAAAACCCTATAAATGTAACGAATGTGGGAAAGCCCTTAGCGACTGCTCCTTCGATACACAACGTGAAAGGACGCACACTGGAGAGAAACTGTACGAATGTGATGAATGCGGAAAAGCCTTTGGTCACAGCTCTCACCTTACAGTTTACAAGAGAATCCATACTGGTGAGAAGCCATATAAATGTAACGGATGTGGGAAAACTTTCAGTTTTCATTTATCCTTCACTCAACATAAGAGAATGCACACTGGAGAGAAACCATACAAATGTCATCAATGCGGGAAGGCTTTTAATCAAGGTTCTGATTTTATTGGGCACTAAAAAGCTCGAGGGAGAAAAAAAAATACATACTTCATTTTAATATATAAAAACTGTACACATACATTTAAATTTTGTGGTTTTTTGGTGCATTCCCAGAGAAGGGCTGAACCTACGTGGCATTTGATACCTAGGAAAAAATTTTTAATTAGTGAGATCAAAAGTTTCTTTAGTAATACTAACTAATGTGATTACCCAGTGTGGGAAGGGCTATTGCTCAGAAGTCAAAACAGGTTGAAGATATTTGGCTGAATGACTGATGTACTGACCCAAAGAGCCAGAGTGCCATTAGTTGCTTCCTTGTTCCCCCAATGCTAGAAAATTGGGCTGCTTCTAATTTGTTTCAGGAATTCATTATAAACTGTAATTATAAACACTGTGTAGAAACATGGAAAATGCGTAGAATACAGTTGCCCCTTGAACAACACAGTTTTGAACTGTGCAGTTCCACTTACATGTGGATTTTTTTCAATAAATACAGTACGGTATTGTAAATTTATTTTTCTTCCTTTTTCTTTTCTTTTAAAAAAATTTTTTTTTTAAGATTTTATTTATTTATCAGAGAGAGAGAGGGAGAGAGCGAGCACAGGCAGACAGAATGGCAGACAGAGGCAGAGGGAGAAGCAGGCTCCCTGCTGAGCAAGGAGCCCGATGTGGGACTCGATCCCAGGACGCTGGGATCATGACCTGAGCCGAAGGCAACTGCTTAACCAACTGAGCCACCCAGGTGTCCTTCTTCCTTTTTATTTTCTTTCCTCTAGCTTATTTTAGTATAAGAATACAGTATGTAATATAAATGACCTATAAACTATGTGTTAATCAACTGACTGCTTGTATTATCGGTAAGATTGCCATTCAGTAGGAGGCTATTAGTCAAGTTTTTGGAGAGTCAAAGTTCTGTGTGGATTTTCAGATGTGCAGGGCATCAGTGCTCAACAACACCCAAGTTGTTCCAGAGTCAACTACAGTGAAATGTGACCTGTTGTGACTGTGTCGCCCTCCATGTGTGTTTGGAGAAAAGCATAGAAGAAAACAGAAATGAACGTAGCTAATCAGTAAAAGTCTTTGGGGATCGTGTGGTTTTCCTTTTCATGTTCAAAACTGCTGCAGTTTTATGGGGCACCTGGGTGGTTCAGTTGAGTGTCTGACTCTTGGTTTTGGCTCAGGTCATGATTTCAGGATCAAGAGATCAAGCCCTGTGTCGGGCCCCATGAGATTCTCTCCATCTGCAACTCCTCTGCTCACACGTTCTTTCTCTTTCTCAAATAAATCTTTTTAGTTTTTAAAAAAAACTGATATAGGGACGCCTGGGTGGCTCAGTTGGTTAAGCAGCTGCCTTTGACTCAGGTCATGATCCCAGCGTCCTGGGATCGAGTCCCACATTGGGCTCCTTGTTCAGCAGGAAGCCTGCTTCTCCCTCTGCCCCTGCCTGCCATTCTGTCTGCCTGTGCTCGCTCTCTCCCTCTCTCTCTCTGATAAATAAAATCTTAATAAAAAAAACTGATATAATTTTACAGTAAATGAAAGGCAAAGGGGAGAAGGGGCATCTGGATGGTACAGTCACTTAAAACGTCTGACTCTTGGTTTTGGCTCGGGTCATGATCTCAGGGCTGTGAGGTCAAGTCCCGGGATCTGCTCTATGCTGATATGCACTGTTCCAGAACATGTAGAAAGCTGAATGTTTACCTCATTTGTATGCCACTTTGTAAAACTCAAAGAACAATTAAAGGCTGATATCTTTCAGGACTATTAATGCAAAATTTCCAGATCAGATCCTGCCAGTAAAGCCAGAGTAGCTAGTACATTTGAATTCAGAAACATTCATTCCACAAACAGCATACTGAGTATTAGGAAATACGTAACCATAATACCCATTTTAATCAATCTGTGGAGAAAGCCAGTCATCTCAATGATTAATGAGAAAGAAGTTGATAACGTAAAGACTGTTTAAGGAAAGAAACCCCCCTGGTAACAGGAAAGAAATTGTTTTTATCATATGATAATCAGGCTTAAATGATGACATTAGCACCGAGGTTGGCAAATTATGACCCACAGGCCAAACCTGGCCCATGTGTTTTGTAAATAATCTTGTTGGAACATAGTTACACCCACTCATTTCCATACTGTCTGCGCTGCTTTAACACACTAAGGTGGAATTGAGGAGTTGTGAGCTTGCATAGCCTGAAAAGGTAAAATATTTACTAGAAAGACCTTGCCAATCCCAGATGTAGAGCCATCTCCATTCCATTTAGGGAGGAGCAAGGCAAAGGTTGTCACTAGTCTTTTGTATGAACAGGAGATTTACAAAAGGAATACAGATGGACAACCAGTACGATAAAAAATGCATGAGTTCATCAGTCATCAGAGAGATGATAATAAGTATTTGAGCAGCTGCTGCGAGGTAGGCTGTACCCCAGCAAGCAGTCTCCATTACTTCATGCAGCATAGGGATCATGGTGAAGCAGGTTCTTCTATTATTTTCCGTTGTGTAGATGCAGAAAATACAGCCTAGAGAGGCTAATTGGCAGGTAAAGATTGACAATGATTTAAGGAGACTATGTTGGAGGGGCACCTGGGTGGGTTAGTTGGTAAAGCGTCTCCCTTTGGCTCAGGTGGTGATCCTGGGGTTCCTGGGATCGAGCCCTGCATTGGGGTCATCCGTGTTGTTGTTAGGAACCCAATTTTGTCTCCCAATAGTATGCCATTTAATTTTTGCACCTCATGACGTAAACTTTCTCCTATCAGGGTGATTTACTATTTTGCTGTTACAAACCGTGCTAAGACAAAGGTCCTGCCCACGTTTTCAGAGCCGGGCAGTTACAGCCAAGGATAAACTGCAAAGTTTGCTGAATCCACACACGAACATCTTTTCATTTGGACACTAACCACTCTAGAAAGAGGTACACCTGTGTAACCACCTGCGGTTACATAGACTAGTAAATACAAGACTGTTTATAGGGACGCCTGGGTGGCTCAGTTGGTTAAGCAGCTGCCTTCTGCTCAGGTCATGATCCCAGCGTCCTGGGATTGAGTCCCACATTGGGCTCCTTGCTCAGCAAGGGAGCCTGCTTCTCCCTCTGCCTCTGCCTGCCATTCTGTCTGCCCGTGCTCGCTC
>NC_081573.1:12627568-12682838 GCF_022355385.1 Mustela nigripes | reverse complement strand
AAGGGACGCCTGGGTGGCTCAGGTGGTTAAGCAGCTGCCTTCGGCTCAGGACATGACCCCACCGGCCTGGGATCGAGTCCCATATCGGGCTCCTTGCTCGGCAGGGAGCCTCCTTCTCCCTCTGCCTCTGCCTGCCATTCTGTCTGCCTGCCTGTGCTCGCTCTCTCACCCCCCCTCTCTGATGAATAAATAAAATCTTTAAAAAAAAATTAAAAAGACTTTATGAAAACACGTGGGCCAGATTTGGCCTGTGGGCCATAATTTACCAACCTCAGTGCTAATGTCATCATTTACCCCTGATTATCATATGATAAAAACATCTGTGATAGAATCCATTTCCTACTACCTTTTTTGCTTTTTTTTTTTTTTTCTTAAGTAAACTCTGCCCCCAACATGGATGGGGCTTGAACTCATGACCTCAGGATGAAGAGTTCCATGCTCTACTAACTGAGCCAGGCAAGCACCCCCATTTCACAATATTTTTAAAAATATTTTATTAATTTATTAGATAAACCATGAGCAGGGGTCGGGACAATGGGAGAGGGAGAGAGAGAATCTCCAGCAGACTGTGCACTGAGCATGGAGCCCCATGTGGCATTCAATCTCACAACCCTGAGATCATGACCTGAGCCAAAAATCAAGAGTCAGACACTTAACCAACTGAGCCACCCAGGCACCCCTGATACTATTTTTGCCCATACCCAACATAGTCTTTATAAAAAAAAACTTAAAGACTTTATTTATTTGAGAGAGAAGAGATAGAAAGAGCAGGAGTGGGGAGGAGAGGGAGAAGAGGCTTCCCGCCGGGCAGGGAGCCCAATGCAGGGCTTGATCCCAGGACCCCAGGATGCAGCTAATATAAATTCAAAACAAAACAAGCAGGGGAAAAGTACAGCCTTTAAAGAACCACCCTCCCCCCCCAGATCTACAACGGAATTTCACCAACTCTGAGTAAAGTCTCCATTCCAGTGAGATACTGATCCTCGATACTGGCATGTGACGTTCATAAGCATCTTCTGGGAGATACTTCTAAGGTATGCCACTGAGGGGAGGTGGAAGCAAGGAAAACTGGATGGATTCCAAAGAGAGGTAACCGTTTCACAGGTGAGCCCAGCACCACTGGCCTGGGTGCAGGGGGACATCACAGTGGCTGACTGCTGATGGAGCGACTGCAAAAGGAGGAGAGCATCAAAGCCTTTGATGACAGTGTGCTGCTGGGGCAGAGCAGTGCAAGAATAATTTCCTGAGAATTACTCTTCTTGAGAGTGCCCTTAGTCTAGAGGCACCTGTGTGGCTCAGTCAGTTGAGCATCAGACTCCTGGTTTTGGCTCAGCTCATGATCTCGGGATCGTGGGGTAAAGTCTCGTGTTGGGCTTCGTGCTCAGTGCGGAGTCTACTTGAGATTCTCTCCTCCTCCCCCTGCCCCAAATCCCCACTCATGCTCTCTGTCTCTAAAATAAAATCTGTAAGAAAAAAAATCCCCTTAGCTTAGAATTTTGCTAAGTACCCAGAACAGTGAAAAGCTCTTCTCCTAGGTACACCATTGAATTTCCATTTTTGGCAAACACATACCAAGACACAGAACATTCCTATCCATCCAGAAAGTTCTTTCTTGTCCCTTCTTGTCCCCAGACATTTCTTCCCTATATACCCCAAAGCACACAGCGATTTCTTTTGGCATGGGTTATTTTTGCCAATTCTAGAATTTACCATGGTGAGATTGTAGGCATGTATTTTGTACATTTTTTTTTAAAGATTTTATTTATTTATTTGAGAGAGAGATCACAAGTAGGCAGAGAGGCAGGCAGAGAGAGGGGGGGAACAGGGTCCCCGCTGAACAGAGAGCCCAATGTGGGGCTCGATCCCAGGACCCTGAGATCATGACCCAAGCTGAAGGCAGAGGCTTAACCCACTGAGCCACCCAGGTGCCCCTATTTTGTACATTTTTGTGTCTGCTGCTTTCAGCAAAAGATTTTTTTTTTTAAGATTTTTTTATTTATTTATCAGAGAGAGAGAGGGAGAGAGAGCGAACACAGGCAGACAGAATGGCAGGCAGAGGCAGAGGGAGAAGCAGATGCCCCACCGAGCAAGGATCCCGATGTGGGACTCAATCCCAGGACGCTGGGATCATGACCCGAGCCAAAGGCAGCTGCCCAACCAACTTAGCCACCCAGGTGTCCCTCAGCAAAAGATTTTTGAGACTTGTCTATGTCATCACACAGATCAGTAATTCTTTTTTGTTGCTGGGTAGTATTTATTCCATTGTATGAATACAGCACAATTTATCCGTTCTCGGATTAACAGAAATCTGTGATGTTCCCAGTCTTTGGTTACTAGGAGTAAAGGTTCTATGAACATACTTAGCAGGGTGGTTTTGTTTTTATGGGCTTATGCTTTCATTTCTCTTAGATTCCTGGAGGTGACATGGCTGGGTTACAGAGGAGATGTATGCTCAGCTTTTTAAGAAACTGTCAGTTCTAAAAATGGCGGTAGGGGTGCCTGGGTGGCTCAGTGCGTTAAAGCCTCCGCTTTCAGCTCAGGTCATGATCCCAGGGTCCTGGGATCAAGCCCTGAATCAGGCTCTCTGCTCAGCAGGGAGCCTGCTTTCCTTCCTCTCTCTCTGCCTGCCTCTCTGCCTACCTGTGATCTCTGTCCGTCGAATAAATTAAAAAAAAATTTTTTTTTAAATGGCAGTAATATTTTATGCAAGTACCAGCAATGTATTAGAATTTTAGAATTCCTGATGCTCCACGTCCTTACCAAATTTTGGCACTGTTCTTTTCATTTTGCCCATTCGAATGAGTGAGCATTGTGTAAAAGATTTACTTTTTTTTTTTTTAAAGATTTTATTTATTTATTTGACACACAAAGATCACAAGTAGGCAGAGATGCAGTCAGAGAGAGGGGGAAGCAGGCTCCCTGCTGAGCAGAGAGCCAGACGTGGGGCTTGATCCCAGGACCCTGGGATTATGACCTGAACCGAAGGCAGAGGCTTTAACCCACTGAGCCACCCAGGCGCCCCAAGATTTACTTATTTTAGAGAGAGCACACCAGCAGGGTGCGGGGCAGAGTGAGACCGAAGCAGATTCCCCAGAGTGGAGAGGTGTTCGCAGGGCGCAATCTCACAAGCCCGAGATCATGACCTGAGCCGAAACCAAGAGTCACTCAACTGACTGAGCCACCCAGGTACCCCTCTGGTGAGTGGTGAGTGACATCTCATTCTGATGTGCATCTCATTCCAGGTGCTTCTTGGCTTCTTGGCTTCCTTATTCAAGCCTCTCATCCATGTTCTGTTAAGTTGTTTGTCTTTATTATCGGGTTGTAGGAGTTGTGTATATATTCTGGATACAAGTCCTTTGTTAAATGTATATGTTGCAAATATTTTATAAACAAAATTTTAGCAAATTGAATCTAATAATATAATAAGAAAATAATAGAAACGTCCTGAGCTGTGTTAATGGGGCAGGCCAAACGTTACTTTTGATCTTTTGTCTTTTTCTATTAAACTTGAACTGAGTTAAGAAAATGAAAATAACAGAAATTTTTAAAAGTTATGACTAAGTGGGATTATCTAAAATATGCAGTATTGGTTTAACCAAAATCAGTGAATGTACATCTCTGTATTAACAAGCTAAAAAAAAAGTATATGATTATCTCAAATACATGCAGGAAAAAAATTGACAAAAATTCAACAGTCATTCCTGATTTAAAAAACAAACAACTCTCACCAAAGTTGGAATAGAAGGCAATGTCCTCAACCTGACAAAGGACATCTATATCCACAGGTAGTATCATACTTACTGGTAAAAAACAGTGCTTGGGGTGCCTGGGTGGCTCAGTGGGTTAAAGCCTCTGCCTTCGGTTAGAGTCACGATCCCAGGGTCCTGGGATCCAGTCCTGCATTGGGCTCTGCTCTGCAGGGAGCCTGCTTCCTCCTTCTGCCTGCCTCTCTTCCTATTTGTGATCTGTCTGTCAAATAAATAAATAATCTTAAAAAAGCAAAACAAAACCAAAAAAGCACTGAATGCTTTACCCCTAAGATTAGAACAAGACAGAGATGTCTGATCTCACCACTTCTGTTCAGCATTGTAATGGAGGTTCTGGCTAAGGCAATTGGCAAGAAAATGGAATAAAAGGAATCTAGATTGGGAGAGACATTTTACTTTTATTTTTTAAGAATTATTCATTTGAGAGCAAGAAAGAATGATTTGGGGGAGAAGGGAAGGGAGAATCTCAAGCCAGCCCCCTGCTGAGCATGGAGCCTGTCCCGGGGTGTCCATCCCAGCACCCCGAGTGTTGGGCTGGCAGGAAGGGCTACCAAAGATGGCGAAAGTTCCCGCCACAAGACCTGAGCTCGGACAGGAGAACAAAGGCCCAAGCAGGAATCTGAGGACCTATGGGATCCCGATGAGCAGGCGGGATATCCAAATAAGGGAAACTTGCCAAAAGACCCCTGAGCTTTCCCCAAGACCCCTTAAAAGCCCCCTCCTCCCTGCCTTGGGCGCGACTTCCGCCACTCTGCTTTCCAGAGTGGCGGAACCTCGCCCGAGGGTGCCCACCTCCTCCCGGCGCAACTTTCCTGGCTCCCCTTCTCCTGAGCCCTGAAACTTCGACGGAGAGCGTTTTTAATAAATCTTGCCTTGCACCCACTTTGCCTGGTGTTGTGTTTATCTCGCCAGAAAAAACTTTACACCGAGATGACGACCTGAGTAGAACTCGAGCCAGACACTCAACTGACTGAGCCATCCAGGTGTTCCAGAAAAGGCATCTTTAAAAATCCTTCTTTGCGGGGTGCCTGGGTGGCTCAGTGGGTTAAGCCGCTGCCTTCGGCTCGAGTCATGATCCCAGCGTCCTGGGATCAAGTCCCATATCCGGCTCTCTGCTCAGCGGGGAGCCTGCTTCCTCCTCTCTCTCTGCCTGCCTCTCCGTCTACTTGTGATTTCTGTCTGTCAAATAAATAAATAAAATCTTTTAAAAATAAATAAATAAATAAATAAATGAATAAATCCTTCTTTGCTTCAAAAGGAGGATTGTTACTTCATAAACAAAGTAAAAGGTAAGTCACAGCTTGGAAAGGACACATTCCTAATAAATGATTAATGTTAAATTTCAGTGAACAACTTATACAAACCAGTAAGAAAAAGACAACCTGGGAGAAAAATGCATGAGGTGAGAAGTTAATTCAAGGAGAGAATACACAAATGGCTAACTGCGAAAAGATGCTGAATCTCACCAGAGAGAGAAGAGAAGCATCTCACAATGAAATACTGTTTTCTACCCATGAATTTGGCAAAAATTGAAAAAGCTGACACTACCAAGCACTGGTGAGGATGTGAAGCAAGTGGAACTCCTGACTGTGGCTGGGGCATATGAAAAGGTGCGATCTTTCTAGAAACACGTATCAGTGTTGGACATAAATGTTCATTTGCTATGGCCCAAGAGACCCTGCGTCTGTCCATACGGAGACCTGCATATGAATTTTCATAGCAGCAGCATTGCTGGAAGCCGCCTGCTTGCAGTGCTCCGACTCCCGTGTGGCTGGCTTTCTCCCTGCCTTTAGGTCTTTGCTTGCATATTACCTTCTGGGTGGGGCCTTCCCTAGCCACCAACTTAAAATCACAACCACCTCCTCCAGCACCCCCTCTCCTTACTTGGTCTTTAACCCTATCTGATGTGTTTTATATATATATATATATTTTTTTTAAAGGTTTTATTTATTTATTTGTCAGAGCGCATGCACCAAGGGGTGCCGCTGCCCCTCGGAACAATTTGTTACTTAAACTGTAACCCCTGGAGGATTTTACTAGTTGCCAAGCACATTTAGATATGGCCTTAAGAAATACATATACTGGCAACAGGTCTTTGGGGAGAAGGACGATATACGACCGTGAAGCTGGGCAGCTGGGGATCCCCGGCTCGCTCAGGGCGGAACGCCGCCCCTTCACAGAAACTGGGCAGCTGGGGATACCTGGCTCGCTCAGGGCAGAACGCCGCCCCTTCACCGATGCCTGGCAGCCAGGAATGCCTGGCCCGCCCAGGGCGGAACGCCGCCTGCTTCAGGGAAGCCAAGCACCGGGGAACGCCCAGTGAGCTCAGGGTGGAACGAAATCCACCTGCTTCCCTTTTTCGTAGTCACTCCTTTCTCTTCCCAGAAGTGCCGGTTGTTAGTTAGATGAGTCCTTTGAATGTGCTTGGTTAACTATAAACTTTATCGTCCTCCTCGCCTGCCTGCAAGACTAACGTTTGACCTTCATCAATCCTGTTGGCTATTGTTTTCCATCTAATAAAAGTGAGACTGTGGAGTTACTCGTGGCAGCAGTCCTTTTTGGCTGTTGTCGCCTGCTCCCAGTCTTTTGCAGCTGACTTCTTGGTGCCTAATTCTTCTCCCGTCACCGACTGGAAGCGGCAAACGGGGAGCAGGCAGAGAGAGAAGCGGGCTCCCTACTGAGCAAGGAGCCCCATGTGCTACTTGATCCCAGGACCCTGAGATCACAACCTGAGCCGAAGGCAGAGGCTTAACCCACTGAGCGACCCAGGCGTCCCTTTACTTATTCTTCTATGGTGCACTCTCCTCCAGAATGTGAGCTCCTTGAGGACAGTGCTTTTGTCATTTTTTCAAAAATTTAAACATTTTTTTTTAAGACTTTATTTATTTGATAGAGCTCACAAGTAGGCAGAGAGGCAGGCAGAGAGAGAGGGGGAAGCAGGTTCCCCACTGAGCGGGGAGCCCAATACTGGGCTCGATCCTAGGACCTTGGGATCATGACCTGAGCCGAAGGCAGAGGCTTTGAGCCACCCAGGCGCCCCACTTTTGTCATTTTTATTCACAACTTGATTCCCAGATCCTTGCATAATAGGTTCTTATTTTTTTAAAGATTGATACTCATTTGAGAGAGTGACAGAGCCTGTGAGAGAGGTAGGGGGAGGGACAGACAGAATCTCCAGCAGACTCCCTGCTGAGCCAAGAGCCTGAGAGGGGGCGGGGCTCAGTCTCAGGACCCTGACATCATGACCTGAACTGAAATCAAGAGTTGGATGCTTAACCCATTGAGCCACCCAGGCACCCTGCATGGCAGGTCCTTTAATGAATATTTATGAAGGAACCTAAGTGGCCATCGAAAGTAGACAGGAGAGCCATGTTCTATTATACTCATTTTACTGAAAACTAGATAGCCATGAAAATAGACCTTCACATAATCAAAAAGGATAAATGCTGCAATGATAAATTACATGAAGCAAAAAATGCAAGTTACAGATAAAATCTTTTTTTTCTTAAAGATTTTTTTTTTTTTTTTTTTGACAGATCACAAGTAGGCAGAGAGGCAGGCAGAGAGAGAGAGGGAAGCAGGCTCTCAGAGTAGAGAGCTCGATTCAGGGCTTGATCCCAAGACCCTGAGATCATGATCTGAGCCGAAGGCAGAGGCTTAACCCACCAAGCCACCCAGGTGCCCCACAGATAAAATCTCATATTGATACATTTATATGAATGCAAAATATGCATAGTAAATGCTTTGTATTGCTCTGGGATACATGTAAAGTTTGAATACCACAGAGCCATCCACATCTCATTCAGGATAGTGGCTATCTCTGAATGTTGGTTTCTATTGAAGAGGGGAACGTGGAGTTTCAGCCACATGGATAATGTTTTTTGTTTTTGGCTCATTTTTTTCCAAGTTTAAGAGTGCTTTCACAGGGTTTCCCTGAATGACTTACAACTTTATTATATTTTACATGTTTTTCTTAAAAGGAAAATGAGCAGACCTCTACCATTAAATCCCTGGGGTGAGAAAATTGCAGGCTGAATGCTGAGCTGGGAGCAGAGGCAGCGAGGAGAGCTGTGGGTGGGGAAGCTTCTGGGTGGCCACTGACAGTAGAGGCATGCTGACTTCCCTGTGGAGGACTCGCGATCCTGCAGAATGCTGAACTTAAGGACTCCTGGGCTCCTAGCTGGTGAGGATGAGTTACTCCTAGGATTTGAGAGCATACATAACTTCAAGTCTAACTTATTTGTACTCGTTATTTTACTACTGGTGACCCCACGGTTGTACTCTAATAAAAGGTCTTATTTGTCCCAAGGAGTGTGCCCTAGATTCCCCCTTCCTTTACCTTTTATTCTCCTCATCTGGCAGTGAGGAAATGGAACTAGCCAGAGTCCTTCAGGTGGCATGGAGTGACCACTCTTTAGGCATCTCTCAGAGGAAAGGCATGCCCCAGGAGTACATGGATTCTCCTACTGCTCTGATCTCTTCCCACTCAGAAACCTGTGGCAGCTCAGAAATCGTTCAGACCCCCAGAATAGGGGTATCCAAGATGGCTGTGCAGCCCAGCTTTTGCCACCTCATAGCATGGAGAGAATGGAGTGCCACGCAGCACACTGGGGTAAATGGAGTGGGTCAGAGGAAGCGGTATCCTCATACCCCTGTAACCCATTCTCGACCCAAAAAGGCCCTTGGTGAATAGCTGTTCCTTAAGGAGCCTGCCATGCTCTGGGTATTAGAGGCTGGCTGCAGCTCATGAACCTACTACCATTGTCTCTACCTTTAAAATACTAACCTCCACAACTGGACGCAGATCACTCTTATCTCAGCTGCCATCACTTCCCACCTCGATTACTGCATTGGTTTGGGTGTCATCCTGCTCCTTTCCTTACCCTCTTAGTCTGTTCTCCACAGAGAAACCAAAGGGAACTTTTGGTGTGATCAGAGTTCATCAGTGCTCTGCTCGGAACCATGCGATGGCTTCCCATTTCACTCAAAGCCTGAGTCAGAGCCGTCACCATGCCCCTAAGGCTCTCTGCAACCAGGCCCCCTCATTGACCCTCTCTGACTATCGTGCTGTTCCCCCAACTAAGTAGTCTAAACTAGGGTGGACAAATGCACAGGCAAGATGAATTTGGAACAAGGAGGAAAAGGTGGGGAGCCAGGGAAGCTCGGTCATCTCAAACCCTGGTGGGAAAGAGGTTCCAACAGAGTCCCAAAGGGCTGTCAGTGGGCTTGGGGATTCTCGGTTCAGCTAGTGCTAGAGGCTGGGGGTGGTGGCCCAGGAATCGTCCCCGTGCTGTGTGAGGAGCCCTTTTCGCCGTTCTGGCCCACGCTCTTCAGTAGCGGTTTGAGTAACTGCCGCGCAGCAGATTTCGTTAACCGTGTTCCCCGCTTCTTCAGCGCCTCGCATGAACGCTCACTTCAGGACACATCGCAACATAGGTCGATGGTAATTTAGGTTCCCATAAAGCTTCGCCATCTAGAAAGACATTTCGGCACAATCCCTTAGGTTCTAAACACTGGGGCTTCATTCGCAGGGAGAAGCTTCAGACCAGCCTCTTCATCTGGAAAGGGAGATCACAGAAGCCACTTCCTCACGGTATTGTAAATGTTAAATGGAAGGACCCCTTGGAAGCTTCCAGAAGTGCGCACAAAACACAGAGAACGATCAGACTTAGTTTCGCATTGTTAAGGGCAGCTGCCAGGAACTCCCATTTCACAGACGGCAAACTGAGGCTCGTGGGCTCGCGACCTACCCAAGGCCTTCCGGAGTTGGGCAGCGGCGGCGGGGAGGGTGGTCTGCGCCCGGGACAGCACCGTCCCGCTGGCCAGGAGCTGGGATACTAGATGACCAGGTAAGCCCGCGAAGCCGCGGAGGCGGGACCCGAGGCGGAAATGCTCCTGGTACCTGTGATGGCGACGCTTCCGGACTAACCGGAAGCGTACCGCCCGGAACTACAACTCCCAGGAGCCCGCGCGATGCGCCCTGTTAGACGCCGGGGGAGCGGCCGCCATTGTCTGCCGCCGAGGCGGTGGGTCTGTAGGCGCTGTAGCCACTGTAGCCACTGAGGGCTAGGAGGGTCGGGAGAACGAGCGGAAAGGCGCGGCGCCTGCCAGCTGGGCCGGCGCGGCGCGAGGGCGGGTTCCACGTCTGCCCTTTCCGCGCTGGCTTCGCGCCCCCGTTTCTCCTGGTTCTCCCGCCTCCGGGATCGCGGCCGCGCTCGGCCAACTGGCCGCGCCCTGGGGAGCCCTGCACGTCGGGCCTGGCGCCGGGGCTCAGTGGTCGGCCGGGCACGTCTTTGTCTCCCCGGCCGCGCGCGAGGGTCCCAGGTGCACCGCCGGGCCGAACCCTGGAGCGGAACAAAAGCCGGACGCCCCCAGCCGAGCGCCCCCGAGCTTGCTAAGTCGCTTGTCCAGAGCGGCGGGGACCGGCTCGCGGGGCGGGGAGGCCGGGAGCCGCGAACCAGGTAAGGCCTGCCGCTCCCTGTACGGGCTCCTGAGCATCCCGTCCGCCCCGGGTCTTGTAGAGGAAGATCAGGCGGGAGGTGGTGCAGCAGGTGACGAGGATGCCTCTGAGGCCGTTAGTGGGAACGAACACCTTTCTTTCCCCAGCGGGTGTTTTCTTGTCTTCGCGGGTTCGCCAGAGGCGCTGAAGGACAGCGACGAACGCGGGAGGGGAACAGGCCTCGCTTCCTTGACGCTTGCAGTGACGGCGGACTTCGTTAAGTTGCAAACCGCGGTGCAGAATAGTTTGCCTACTTTGAGTTTTGGAGCAGGTCCTGGTGTTCCTGGGGCCCAGTAGGCGCCCTGGTGCTTTAAGCGCGCTCCCAGGAATCCGCAGAGCTCTGCCAGTTTGCCCTGGAGGCCTCAGAGAGGTCTTGGGGCTTGCACAAAGACTTGGAACCTCCGGAGTTTGTGGTCTGGGCTCCAGGAAACACGACAGCCTTGGGCCTGGTATGTTTTGCAGGTTGATTTCTTGCTTCTCTTCCTCCTTTCCTTTTAGATAAAATTCGCATAACATAAAATTAACCATTCTAGACTACGATTCACTGGTTTTGTTGTGCATTTAGAGAATTGAAGTAAAAAAACTACCATCTAATCCCGGAACATTTTCATCACCTCCCAAAAGAAACCCCTGCACCCGTTAAGCGGTCTGTCCGCATTTCTCCCTACCCAGCTCTAGGCAGCCACTAATTTTCGGGGCGGTGCAAGTAGATACAGTAATTTTTGTGAATCACCAAAAAGTTACCTCGAAGTTGTCATTGGCTGTCTCTTGGGAGCCATTGACAAATTTCCACCCTCTCATCCCGGATTGTGCTCTTTTTTCAGCTTAATCATCTCACTCTTCATTCTGTTGTTTTGACATGTAAATTCTGTTATCTTACAATGCTTACAGAAGTCTGCTCTTCTGCCTATAAGCTGACTTTGTTCCCTCTGGATCTTTTCCAGAGAAAGGACCGCTTTTGTGGTTTCCATTTTGTCATTAGGTTGGTACAGCAGTTGTATTCCGTCAGTTACCCGAGTCCCTAGCCCTGTGCATCTGGGCAGGTACCTGGTCCATTGATCCTGTGAGATGGCAGCCATAAACCCGTGGGCCTCCTGGGGTGAGTCCAAATTCTGTTTCTTCTGGGCCTTCCCAGCAGCAACCTGCTGCAGCCAGGGGTCAAAGCTGGGCAGGGGCCAAGTGTTTGGGGGGATTGCAGGGGGTCTCTTGGTCTTGGTATAGAATTAGAACTGAGTGACGTTTAAAGAAAAACAGTTTGGTTGTTGGTGAGAAGGGAAACTTGTTGTAAAACACCGTGTAATTTTTGTATATTTTATAGTCCTAAGATGTCTCATTTTGTTCCAAGAGATTTTCTAGTGATTTGTGGGATTTCTTAGACAGTCATACATTCAATCAGAATTTCTCTACCACTGACATATTTTAGCTTTATTTTTGTTTCTGGTTTTACAGCATTGGCATGTAATTTAAGAAAAGTGTTAAGGGGCGCCTGGGTTGCTCAGTAGGTTAAAGCCTCTGCTTTCGGCTCAGGTTGTGATCCCAGGGTCCTGGGATCGAGCCCAGGCATCGGGCTCTCTGCTTAGTGGGAGCCTGCTTCCTCCTCTTTCTCTCTGCCTACTTGTGATCTCTGTCTGTCAAATAAATAAATAAAATCTTTTAAAAAATCTGTTAAGTAGTGTGATGTCAGCGGTATACTATCTTTAAGTGAGGTTTCACTTATCTATCCATAAAGACATCTAGGGAGTGCCTTACTAAGACTATTTTAAAAATTAGGCAATGTTAAACATTTTATTAGATATCTCTTTGGCCGCTTAAGGGGTTCTGTTCTTAACTGTTCTGTGGCTACATCACAGCAGATTTTCTGATAATGACTTACCTATGAATTTCTGGTTTAAATCTAGCTTATTATGTTGGGTTTTGTCACATGCCCGTGGGCTATATTTATGGAACTTTGTTACACCCATTAGTGAGACAGACCTCCTTTTCCATTTTGTTGCCTTTAGTCACTAGGATTGTTGTCCGAGTGCCTTGTCTTTACTTGTCCTAACCTGATCTGGTACAGGTGTCCTTACGGACCAGTCCTGGGGAATCGCAGCTGTTGATCCATGGGCCTCCTGGGGTGAGTCAAGACCCTGTGTCCCCATTGGCCATGTTGGCTTCTATGTCTTGGCTTCTCCCAGCACTCTCCTTCCTTGGCCAGGAATCAGAGTTGGGGGTTTAGAGCCGGGGTGGGAGAGGACGGACTCTGGTTCAGCTCTGTCTCTGTGCAGAGCTGGAACAGGAAAGGATCAGAACATGCCACTGGGAGATAAAGTGATGGTGACACCTCCAGGACAGGGTGCATGAGAATAAATGTGTGGCCATTTGTGGCTCAGGCCCAGAAGAAGTGAATGACATTGCTTCTCAGAGATAGTGCCTCAGCAAACAGGGACAGTGCAGGGTTCATGTTTAGGTACATTCCTTATCTTCTCTGAGCCCCATTTCCTTCATCTGTAAAATGAGGAGGTGAGTCTTCTCATTTGCCCGACTGGCTCTCCCTGAGCAACCCCCCAGGAGGAAGGCCTTGTGTGGGCATAGTTCTTGCAAAGAGAGTTGCCTCTGTGACTTTGTTTTCCTCCCCAGCTCTGTGTCCTCAGGACTGCCATGTGGAAGAGAATGCCAAGGAGGAGAGGAGGGCCACTGGGTTCCCGACAGCCCAAATCCAGGTGAAGTGGGGCTTCTGCTTTTTCCTGAAGGGCTGTGCTCTTCCGTAAGGTGTCCGGGTTGTCCCCTGCCATCCTAGTCTGTGTTCATCACTTTATAACAGCTAGAGTTTGGGCAGAGAAGGAATCGGCCAGAAGTTTATGGCTTTCTGAACATTCAGGAAGAATTTAAACAGTTTTCTGTGACTGGGAGTCATATTATCAACCAGCCTATTCCCATTCCTGAGCCCCAGCTCTGCTATGTGTTGTTCTGGGGGTGGAGAGCTACCCCTTTGGCCGGCAGCCCCCCTTCCTCCTCCCACCTTTTCTCATGTGTTCAGTGCCTCATTCAGTTTGATGCTGTCCTGTGAGCTCTGTGCTTGCTGGGACGGGAACATGGACAAGCCCTGGTCCTGAGGAATTCTCAGTTCCTTTTCTAAGATGGTTCACTTGGCTACTGAGACTCATGGCCTGCTGGTGCTGTACATGGGGTTTAGGACATGAGCCTGAGATGTGTAGGGAGGCGCCAAGCCTTGGCAAAGCTGAGCCCAGCTAATGCCTTGGCAAGTGGGTGGGTTTGCATAGAGTCTCTGGAGTTCAGAGCAGCTGGAATCCTTCCATTGTGGGGAGAGAGGCTGCCCGGGAGACATAACACACTTGCACCAAGAGGTAAAAGGGCTTCATCAGCCTGGTAAGCAGAGGTCTGGCCTTGTATAGCACCACTGGTGTGTGGCAGGGGCGGGGGTATTGCATGACCAGCGTCTGGGTGAAAGCTGACCCCAATCAGAATTTAGGATGGAGAGGCTAGGATGAACCCTGCCGTGCCCTGAATGCCTACTTCAGAGCCAGGGTCATCCTGGTGGTAATAAAGAGCCTCATAAGTGTTGGGAGCAGGAGGTGCGAGTATCTAAAATATGGGTGGAAGGGTGTCCCTGGCCAGAGTGTGGGGAGAAGAGGGCTGTGGGAAGCAGGCTTGCATTTCAGGTGTCATTGTGACCAGGGCCTAGGAGAAGACTTTAGAGGTGTAAGGGAGTGACAGCAGGGGAACTTTGTGACAGTAAGGGCATAAGGATGGCTCCTGAGAGAAACAGGACAGCAGAGTTGATATGGGAAAGGTGGCCGGAAATAAGATAGCAAAGTAGATAGTATTGGAAAGGTGACATCTCCCTTTTTTCTTGCCCAGTTTCTTCATTAGAGGCAGCATGTAACAAACAAAACTTTTTAATTTATTTATTTGAGAGAGAAACAGAGAGAGAGAGCAGGAGAGTGGAGAAGGTCAGAGGGAGGAGAAGACTCCCCATGGAGCTGGGAGCCTGGTGTGTGAGTGACTTTATCCCAGGACTCTGGTTGAAGACCTGAGCTGAAGGCAGTTGCTTAACCAGCTAAGCCACCCAGATGCCCTAAACAAAACTTTATTTTTTTTTTTTTAAGATTTTATTTATTCATTTGACAGATCACAAGGAGGCAGAGAGGCAGGCAGAGAGAGGAGGAAGCAGGCTCCCTGCTGAGCAAGAGCCCGATATAGGGCTCGATCCCAGGACCCTGAGATTACAACCTGAGCTGAAGGCAGAGACTTAACCCACTGAGCCACCAGGCACCCAACAAAACTTTTTTAATAACAACTTTTTAAAAATACTATTCAAATACCATAGTCATACCCTTAGTTCTATGACTTTTCATATATTCACAGGATTGGATAACTATTACCAACCAATATCTACTTGTAGATCATTTTCATCAGCCAAAAAGAAATCCTGTACCCATTAGTAGTCAATCCCTGTTCCCACTGCCCTCAACCCCTGGCACCTGCTAATTTACTTTCTTCATTTTTGTTTTCTGGACATTTCATGTAAAGGGAATCATACAATATATGGCCTTTCATGTCTGGTTTCTGTTTTTAAGGATCATTTATGTTGTACATATCAACGCTTTATTTCTTTTTATGATTCAGAGGCAGCCATTTTTAACTTATGTTTTTTGGTTTCTTAGGGTTATCTCCATATTTCTAAAAGAGAGATTTTCATCCTGATTCATGAAATTCACATTTACCTTTTTGACTCCCTATTATGAAAGATGAAGAAAAATAATTTCATTATTATATTTAGGTTTTTCTTTTCTAAGTTAAAGTAATGAATCAAGCAAATAGAAGATACTGAGATATAAACATATTAATAAAATTTCAACTTTATGCCTCCCCCCAAATTAGAAAAAAAATGTAATAGAATCTCCCACAGTTTCAAAGCTGATTGGCAGAGTGCATCACAAGCATGCTGCTCCCACGGGGCAGCACTGCCATCCCAGGGAGGCAGCTAGGCCTGAAGCACGTGATGTGGAGTGGTGGTTCTGGCATCAGAACTTGGGTGACCGTGATGTTCACGGCCGCTATGATAATATGGTCCTGTTTAGATTCTGTAACAGAATCAGCAGTGGGGCTAGGCTGAAAGGTGGGCCCCGAATCAGTCCCTTGGGAACAGAGTTAGCAGTAATGAAATATTGTGAAGAAACCTTAATAACCACTGGGCTGCACTCTGCTGTTAATTTATGCGAGGGTTTCTGAGAATAATCATTAGAGTTAATGCTGAGAAAATAAAATGGAGAAGTGAAATGACAACACCCTCCAATGTCTGAAGAGTTGTGATTTCTGAGAACATGCTCCTGGCCCCTCCCCACACTTCAGATTCTTCCCTGTGGGAAACTCAAGACTTGAATCACGTGTGTTTTGTATTAAGCGAGGTCTTCAGGAACACTAACAAGAGCTCCATATCCCTCTATTGTTCCTCCAAATTAAATGCTGAAATAAAGCACTCACCTGGTGAAAACGTCAAATGCTGTCCTCCCTCGTTATCTGAATAGTCCCTTTTGAGGAACATGTTGGTTAGTGAAATTTTCAACTAGTGGGAGCTCAGATCCCATTATTTGAAGGGGGAAAATAATAATATCCCATTTAAAAAAACCAGCCAGCTTCCTCAAATATGGAAACTCCCAAACCCCTGTGTAACAGTTCACCAGTGCTTTCTGCGTGGTAAACATGCCCATGACAATAATCTAGTACTCCTCAGAGTTGTTTGCCTTCCCTGCAAAGAGCTGCACTAAGTATTAATGAAATTCCGAAGATGCCGAAGAACCCATCTGAATTTCCCCAGATTCCATGGTTTCAGATAATGCAGGACCTGAGACCCATCTTAGCACCCTGTGCACCCTCCCTCAAGCCCTCCCGTGGTTTAGATGAGCGACTGGTTAGCAGACTCCATAAAGTGCTGTGGAGAGCCCCGGTACATGCTCAAATGTATGTGCCAGATGCAGTGTGCAAACACGATTACAGGAAATTTGGGTGAGACGTTTTTGAGTCATCCTTGCAGATGGTTACTGTAAAGTGCAAGTTCGGGTAAGGGTTACCTGGGAGTGGAACAGCTCACTCCTAGCTGTTGTTGTCCCCATAGCTGCTGAGACTGGGTCCTTGACTTCCCCCTTTCCCCTTCTTTCTGTTTCATGTCCAGTCTTGATTTTGCATTTTCTGTATCTTCAAGGCCTTCATGAGCTCTGGGCCCCAACATTCAGCTGGGGGTGTTTTTTTCCTTCCTTTTTGGCAGTCCACGATCACTTCCACTTTTATAACATCTACAAATCTGGAAATACTTGGTCGAAACTTTTGTTTGGACAAATCCATAGTTATAGAAAAGTATGAAAAGTAATCCAACATGATCTCCATTACTCTGAATGAACAGCTAGATTCTCTTGCCGCACTTATGCAGGGTGACTGCTTTTGGTGTGTTCACACATAATTTTCATGCTCATAAGTAGATAATCTGTTCCTACAAATATCACATAGTAATATTCTTTTTCCTTTTTTCCTTAAGATACTTATTTATTTGGCAGAGTGAAAGAGATAGTGAAAGAAGGAATACAAGCTGGGGGAGTGGGAGAGGGAGAAACAGGCTTCCTGACAAGCAGGGAGACTGACTTGGGGACTCTGGGATCGTGACCTGAGCTGAAGGCAGATGCTTAACGACTGAACCACCCAGGTGCCCCTAATATTCTAGGTTTTTTTGTTGTTTTTTTAAACATTTCACCTATTTAGGGGCACCTGGGGGGCTCAGTGGGTTAAAGCCTCTGCCTTCGGCTCAGGTCATGATCCTGGGGTCCTGGGATCGAGCCCTGCATCGGGCTCTCTGCTCAGCAGGGAGCCTGCTTCCCCCTCTCTCTGCCTGCTTCTCTGTGATCTCCATCTGTCAAATAAATAAATAAAATTAAAAAAAAATTTTTTGGGACGCCTGGGTGGCTCAGTTGGTTAAGCGGCTGCCTTCAGCTCAGGTCATGATCCCAGCGTCCTGGGATCGAGTCCCGCATCGGGCTCCTTGCTCATCAGGAAGCCTGCTTCTCCCTCTGCCTCTGCCTGCCATTCTGTCTGCCTGTGCTCACTCTCTCTGACCAAAAAAAAAAAAAAAAAATTTTTTCACCTATTTATTTGATAGGCGGGGGGGAGCAGGCCCCCCACTGAGCAGAGAGCCTGATGCGGGGCTCGATCCAGGACCCTGGGATCATGACCTGAGCTGAAGGCAGAGGCCCAACCCACTGAGCCATGCCCCTATTTTGAAAGATTTTTTTAAGTCCTCTCTATCCAGTATGGGGCTCAAACTCAGAGCCCTGAGACCAGGAGTCTCCTGCACTATTGACTGAATCAGCCAGGCGCCCCATTCTTTTTTTAAGGCAATCCTTTTCCTACCTGCTTTTCTACATCTTGATTTGCTTATTCAGGGCTACTTTGAATGTCCATCCATGTGAGAGATTAAGTTCATTCCTTTCACCCTCTGTTCATCCTTTGACGGATGGGCTCAGAAGTTCCCCTGCCCCCACCAGTTTTGCTATTCCAGGAGAAGCAGTGTGAAAATTCTTGTCATTTCACTGGGTGCACACACATACCCCTAGAAGCAGAATGACGCTTAGTGTCAGGGTGTATGTGTTTTCAATACGACTAGTGCTGCCACGCGGCTCTTGGAAGGTACAAAGCCTCTTGTCACCGTTGCAAAAGAGTGCCTGTTTTCCCTGCATCTCTGTTGCCACTTTGCAGTGTCGGGTCTTTTAATTTTTGCTTATCTCAAGACTGAAAAGGTATAGTGTGTTCCTTCATGTTTTCTTGACTGCTGGTGAGATTATCTTTCCATGTCATCACTGACCGTCCATCTGCTTTCGTTCCTAGATGTGTGGGGTCTCTGACCTGATGATATGCAGACATTTTACATGCATTCTGGATCCTGAATCTTTGCCTTATGTGAATTTTCTTTTCCCAGTCTATAGCTTGTCTTAACTCTGTGGTGTCTTATCAGTCTAATGTTTTCCAGAATATTTTTATTAAACATGTGTCTTTGCTTGTGGCTAGTATTTTTTGTGTGTGTCTTAAGAACTCTTTTTTTTTTTTTTTAAGGATTTTATTTATTTGTTAGAGAGAGAGAGAGATACAGAGCACAAGCACAGGCAGACAGAGTGGCAGGCTAGAGGCAGAGGGTTAGAAGCAGACTCCCTGCCGAGCAAGGAGCCCGATGTGGGACTCAATCCCAGAACGCTGGGATCATGACCTGAGCCGAAGGCAGCCGCTTAACCAACTGAACCACTCAGGCGTCCCAAGAACTCTTGTATTTAAAAAAATCTGTCCTGTTCCTTTGTACTTGTTCCGTTTCTGAGGCCTTCTATTAGGTGGTGGGCCTCCTGAAGCAAGGGCTGCGTCTTCGTGTTCAGGGAATTCTTGTTCCTTCAGAGCCTCTCTCGTATCATCCTGGCCTGTTCTATAACTGACATCTCCAGTTGGGGAAATGGAATTTCAAGTCATTGAAAGTTGGATGTAGCCGCTGCCTCTGTTCTGTTTTTGTTTTGGTCCCTGAGTTTGGTCTTTCCAGCTGTCTGCACTTGTTCCTCGCATATCCAGGGCTCTGGTCTCTGTGTCTGGAAGGAAAGCGCGGTGAGGCCATCTTGGAGCACCCTGCTTTGTTGTGGCTGAACTATTCTGGTTCCCGATTAGCCTCCCTTTGTGTGTGTATCTGTCTATCTGCTTCCTGACAGGTCTCACTCTAAGCTCCATGGACCTGGTTGGGCCTGGATTATCAAGCTGGTTGTGCTTCAGGTTTCTTGGGTGTTCATCGGCTCTCAGGCCACAAACCTCCCTACCCCATGTCCTGTGGAAGAGATTTCAGCTCTGGGGTTGCTGGTCACCTGAGCAGCCTTAGAACCTCCCACATTCTTGTGTGTGAGAAGGGTGTGGCCCGTGTTGCCCAAGTGCAAGTGCAGGGTGGCAGATGGGCATGTTGTCCACAAGGTGGAGTGGTCGGTCGGGAGGTGGGACACCAGGCAGAGCTCTCCTGGATACAGACCCCCATTTCCAGCCTCCCTTTCCCCCATCCTGCCTTCACCGTTATCCTTTCAGCTCAGGGCCCAAAGCCTCACCTGGGAACCTCTTCCAGCGTAGCCCCTTCTGACCTGTGAGACTGAGATCTGCTCCGCTCTTTCCTTAGTCTTTCCTCTGTTCCCTGTCGTGCAGCAGTGTGTGGAGCACTGCGTGCCAGTGGCCTCTTCGGAGTAGTTCCCATTCTTAACAAAACTTTGGGAGATTTTCCAACTGTAAGGTGGAATCTGAACCTTATGTTATTCCTGTTACCATTGTAACAAATCACTGTAAACTTAGTGGTTTAGAAAAGTACAGATTACTCTCTTGTTCTAGAGCTCAGAAGTCTAAAATGGGTCTGTAGGCTTTTGGCAGTTGGCCAGCTCTGTCTTCCCACTGATACCTCTTTGGCATATATTATTATGTCTTTTCCCCTTCAGATGTCAATAAATGATAACGTTTTTCACAGACGAAAGCAGTGGCAGGGGAGCTCTGTAGAGCTGTGTTCCCTTTGGAAGCTCCAGGAGAATCTGTTTCCTTGCTTTTTCCAGCTTCTGGAGGTTGCCTGCATTTCTTGGCTCCTGGTCCCCACCTCCATCTTCCCTGTACATCACTCCCACCTCTGCTTCCAGTGTCTCATCTCCTGCTTTGGCTTGACCCTCCTCCCTTCTTCACTTGCAGGGACCTTTGTGATTACACTGAGCTCACCTGGTTGATCCAAGGTAAGTTCCCTAAATCATCATCCTTAACATAATCACATCTCTGCAAAGTCCCTTTGTCGTAGTAAGATAACACTCATAGGTTCTGGGATTTAGAATGTGAACATTTCTTGGTCGGCGGCATTATTACAGACACCCTGTTCGTTAACGACAACCATCAGCTTTCAGCTTTCTGCCTTTCTTTTCATCTGTCCTGACACTTTTCGGAAACTGGAATATCTTAAATTTCGGCTATTCTGTTATTTTGCTTATAGACACTTAACATGTGTCTTTCTAAAAGGTACATAATTTTTAAGAAAATAATACCTTTTTCACTACCTTTACACACCCAATAAAATTAACAGTGATTCCTTACTATTAGCTAACACTCAGGCAGTGTTCAGTTTCCCACTTGTTCCCTAAATACCTTTTATGGTTGGTTGATTCAAATGAGGATCCAAAAAAGGGGACCACACACGCTATGTGTGTGTCACATACTGAAGAAATTAGGTCCCTTGTCTTGTTGGTTTGCCTGATGTTGCTATCTTGATGCCATTGGGTGAGTTCCTCTTCCCTTTGTCTCCTGTAACTGATCACTGTACTGGAGGGCCGAGTACATTCGGGTCCCATATTTTGGGCACAAGTACATCAGTGGTGGTGCTGAGTCCTTCCTAACGTGTGGCACCAGGGGCATAGGATGTCTGGGATCTCATTTTTTGGTGATGTGACGTATCAGGCTAACAGTAGCTGCCTCCCCACTAGTCTTCGTGTTATTCAGGCGTGTTCCTGGTCTGCCTTCCATGTGTGATTTAGCAGTCATTGATGATCACTGCCCATGTCCACTGTTTGGTTAAAGGTTGCGGAATCACTCCCTCATGATTTCAGTCCTTCAGTGTCTCTTAGATGTAGTTCATCTGTTCCTTTTTTAAATTTGTGCACAGGGATTCCACTGGGATCTTGGGAGGGGTGGTTCTCCTGGTGGTTGACCTGAGGCCCAGTTCACCAGCTCCATGGCTGCCAGGCTGTGGCCTTGAACCTTGTTAAGCATGGGTGAAATGGAAGCCATCAAGTAGATGCTGCCCCCTGGGGAGGTGAGGCAGTCTGCGTGAGCACAGCAGGCGCATCTGGTTGGACAGCATGGCTCCCAGCCGCTGCCCAGGTGTGACTGCTCTGTGAAAGGACACAGCTTGTGGTTTCAGCTCCTTTAGGCTTTGTGCACTTCTCTGTCCAAATGTTACATTTAAGTTATTTGTGTTATGTAAAACATAGACACATCACCCATCAAGGAAACTAAGGCCTAGGCAGGTCTGTAGAAGAAAACCAAGGTATTGGCCTTGATGAGTCCAAGGTGAGGCATAGTTTCCCTAAGAGAGGTTGTGCCCAGCAGTTTTAAGTGTGTTTTGCTGTCAGGGAATCACTGCAGCAGAATCCATTCTGTGTTTTAAGCCAAACATTGTGTAAAGCAGTTGAGCCTGACAGTACAAGTTGTTGCACTGAGGACCCAGTCACGACAGCTGACTCTGATCAGAGATGAGCCCAGTTTGGGAGCCTTGGCTGGGGGTCGGGTTGGGGCACAGAAAGGAAAGTAGTGGGAAAGACAGGGACATAGCAGGCATGGGTAGCGGCTCACAGAGGACACTCAGAGTGGAAATTCACTGACCCAGAGGGAGACCAGAAAGCCAGTTTGCGGATGGAGGGGAGGACCTAGAAGCTGTCAGGGCCTATGGGGGATTCTAACCTGCCACCCATGATGCATGGCTCAGTCCCACCACCACAAGTGAAAGCATACTGCACTCCACCTGGGACTCCCTGAGATAACGGAGTGCTTAAGAGCACTGTGAGAGGGGTGCCCGGGTGGCTCAGTCTGTAAGCATCTGCCTTCAGCTCTGGTCGTGATCCCCAGGTCCTGGGATCGAGCACTGCATCGGGCTTCCCACTCAGTGGGGAGTCTGCTTCTCCCTGTCTCCCTTCTCCCTTCAACCTTCTCATGCTCCCTCACTTGGAGGTGTGCTTGCGCTCTCTCTCTCAAATAAATCAAATCTTAGAGCACTGTGAGAGATGTGTTCATTGCAAAAGTCAGACTTAGGTTATAATTCATCTTCCCCTCTAGTTTTCTAGTAAGAATTCCTGCTTCTTTTTTTCCCAAAGAGCTCAGTTGGAACATTTTAAAATTCAAGTGCTTTTTTTTTTTTTTTTTTTAAGATTTTATGTATTTGACAGAGAGCACAACCAGGGGGAGTGGCAAAGGAAGGGAGAGAAGCAGACTCCCCGCTGAGTGGGGAGACCGATGTGGGCCTCTATCCTAGACCCCTGGGATCATGACTGGAGTCCAAGGCAGAGGTTTAACCCACTGAGCCACCCAGGCCCCCCAGAACTCAAGTGCTTTGACAGCAACTGCAGCTGATTCTCTTTCGCCTGGGCTGCTTTGCTCAAACTTTTTTGCTTACTCCCAGCTCCAGTCCTTGGGACAGGAAGGATCTGGAAATGGAAACCTCCTGATAGTGGCCAGGAGGACAGCCTGTAAACATTTAGATCAGTCATCCTGGTCTGAAATCCACATGTTGGGCAGACTCCAGCCCAGTGCTTGTGGTCTGCTTTTGTCCTAGTCCTGTGCTTAAGTATCTTCATCTCCAGAGAGGAAGGTGGGCACTGACCTGGTGCTAATCCCATCCTCACTAGCCAGTATTACTGGAATGGGGTAAGAGCCTTAGGAGAGACGTGCTCATCTTCACTGTAGTTAGTAGGGGCCTGCATAGCTAATTCCCCTGAGAGTACATCCCAAATACAGGGCCCTCGTGTGGCTCCCAATGGGACCTGGCCCACATCATTTACAGTACTGAACACATCCAGGACACTTCCTCTTTGTCCTGTCTCTTCCCCAGTACAGTCAGCTTCACTCCTCCCCAGAGAATGTGGGAGGGTGTGGCAGCTGGCTGAGCAGGAACATGTGTGCTCTTTTAGGAACCAGTGACCTTCAAGGATGTGGCTGTGGATTTCACCCAAGAGGAGTGGGGGCAGCTGGACTCTGTTCAGAGGACCCTGTACCGCGATGTGATGCTGGAGACCTATGGGCATCTGCTGTCTGTGGGTAAGGGAGAGCTGCCTGAATAAATGAAGCAAGCAATTTCCATCACAGTACTTTCTGCTACTTAGTCTTTAAAAAGCTCACAGGATGCAACTATGCTAATGAATATTAACTAGATTTATTATTATCATTTCACAAAGTATACAAATATTGAATCATGTATACCTGAAACTGAGATTACATGATATGTCATTTCTATCTCAATTAAAAAAAAATAGCAATGGTTAACACCACCAACAACCAATAACGCTCTTTAGTAAATTTAAAAAAAAAAAAAAAGGCCTCATGGGCATCTCAGAGGGACTAAGATGATCTTGAGCCCTGATATTCAGGGACTAATTCCTTATGCATATAAAGCATAAAACGAGAGAGACTGCTTGCTTATTGTGCCCGAGTGAGACCTCGGAATTCTAGGCAAGGGCAGTTTACAAAGCTGTGTTTTCCCTCCATGCATAGGGAATCACATTGCCAAGCCGGAGGTCATCTCTTTGTTGGAGCAAGGAGAGGAGCCATGGTCCGTGGAACAAGCATATCCTCAAAGCACTTGTCCAGGTGAGGGCAGGCCCCGGCTGGAAGCAAGGAACTTTCCTCTGAGCCTTCCTTGTTTGAGAAATGGGCTGAGGCCACGAGGAGTTACCTTCCTCAGACAGTCATGATTCTCTCCAGGGAGCTTTATCCCATCTATTGACTTTTTTGCAGCTGTTGATACAGAGCAAAGATGGCCACCTTATTAACAAGGTAACAGTTTTAATGAGCTGCATTTTCTTTCCTTGCCTTCCACTCTCCTGGTACCTCTCATATTCTCTGCTGCCCCTTTCTTGATGATTCCTCATTCGCTTACCTGCCTTTTAATTTTTTATTTCCTTTATTGCCAAACTTGTAGCAAGGAGTCACAGACTCTTACTCTTTTTTTTTTTTTTAAGGTTTTTATATAAGTAATGTATTCACGTGGCTCAGAAAACCCAGTGCTGCATCAAAGGAATAAGCTGAAAAGTTTCATTTACTTTTGCTGCTGTTATCTGCATTATTCTTCCCACACTCCCTACACACATAGGGCACACACAAAGGTAACCACTTTTTTCCTATAAATTTTTGAGCTATTTTCTTAGTGGTTGCCCTGACAATTATAATTAACATCTGAATTTATAACTGTCTAGTTTGGATTGATAACATTAATTTTATAGTATCTAAAAATTCCTTCTGTATATCTCTATTCTCCCCCTTTTATGCTGTTATTGTCACAAATTACATGCATCGTATGTCCAACATAGACTTAAAATTATTGCTTTGCTTTTGTCTTTTAGATAAGATAGGGGGAAAAGTTACAAACAAAAAATGCATTTGTAATGTTATGTTACATTTACCTATGTAGTTACCTTTATTGGTGCCCTGTATTTTTTTTAAGAATTTATTTATTTAGGATGCCTGGGTGGCTCAGTGGGTTAAGCCACTGCCTTCGGCTCAGGTCATGATCTCAGGGTCCTGGGATCGAGTCCCACATCGGGCTCTCTGCTCAGCAGGGAGCCTGCTTCCTCCTCTCTGCCTGCCTGCCTCTCTGACTACTTGTGATCTCTCTCTGTCAAATAAATAAATAAAATCTTTAAAAATTTAAAAAAAAAAAATAATAATTTATTTATTTATTTGACAGAGAGAGACCCAGCAAGAGAGGGAACACAGCAGGTAGCTGCAGAGGGAAAGGGAGAAGCAGGCTTCCTGCTAAGCAGGGAACCCTGTTCGGGGCTTGATCCCCAGGAACCTGGGATCATGACCTGAGCCAAAGACAGAGGCTTAACGACTGAGCCACCCCGGCACCCTGCAGTGCCCTGTATTTTGACTTAACTATCTAGTGTCCTTTCATTTCTACATCAAGGACTCCCATTTCTTTTTTTTTTTTTTTTTAAGATTTTATTTATTTATTTGACAGAGATCACAAGTAGGCAGAGAGGCACACAAAGAGAGAGAGAAGTAGGCTCCCTGCTGAGCAGAGAGCCCAATGCGGGACTCGATCCCAGGACCCTGAGATCATGACCCGAGCTGAAGGCAGCGGCTTAACCCACTGAGCCACCCAGGCGCCCAAGGACTCCCATTTCTTTTATGCCAGGTTCCTAGCAGCAGACTCTCTCAGGTGATGCTTATCGGGAGTGCTTTCCTTTCCTCTTCATTTTGGAAGGAAGGTTTTGCCAGATACAGAATTCTTGGTTGACAGTATTTTTCTTTCTAGCCTCTGCGGTTTCTGAAGAGGAATGAACTGTTAATCATATGAAGATCCCTTGTTATGTGACGATTTTCTTCTCTCTAGCTGCTTTCAGGATTCTGTCTTTGACCTGTAATAGTTTAATGGTTATAGGTCTTTGAGATTCCCAGGAATATATTAGAACTTTTCAAAGCACTGTGAACATCTTAACCTGCAGCTTTTTACAAATCTTCTTGGTATTGTGTATTGTTTGCTTCAGCTATTTCCCATCATCTCAGGCAGTAGTGACTTTTTAAATACATTGCCTATAAATGTTTAACAAATACCAGCTTTCTAGAGTGTCCTAGCCCGTGACAGCCTTTCAGGGGAGGTCTCTGAGGGAACCACCAAATAGGTCAAATAATGACTGTTCTTTGGGAATGAGGCTTTGGGAAACCTCCAGCTTCATTCTGTTCCCTCTGGTACCAGAAATACGGATTATAATTTTCCAAGGCTGCTGCGGACCTGGGTAGCCACAGATGGGACAAGGGAAACTTACAGTGCCACAAAGCTCACGTTATGAAAATACAGCTGTTTTTCTTGAATAAACTCCTTCCTCAGCTGCTTCAAGACTTTCGTTAATTTATAGAATTCTGAGGAAATTGATTCTGACAGTTACATGTTGTGGTTGCTCTTAGGGAATGGTGAAATTTCAAAGGCCCTTATTTTGCCATTTTTACTGACATCTTACCCCAGATAATCAGTCTTAATTTGCTGTATTTTTCCAGTTTCTTTATACAGCTGCAAGCATATAGGGGTATGATTATTTTCACCTTTCTGAAAGTAGATGGTGATAGACTCTGTTCTGTTATCTTGCTATTTTCAGTTTAATGCGGTGCTGTAGCCTGCTCTTAGCCCTGAAGGTGGGTGTCCTTCCATCCATTCTAATGAACTGGGCTGGTTTGGAGTCTCATCAGTTGCTTCCCTTGAGATCTGAAACCTTCCATCAAGGGCTCATGAATTCTGGAAGCTTTCACTCTGCCACTTTTGCTGCTGACCATTCTGGGTTACCTTCCGGAGCCACTATCCTAAGCCTCCAACCTCACGCCTCTACCATCTTGCAAACCGTCTCAAATATCTCCTTAGTCTCGAGAAATCAGGAACCTCATCTCTTCCTTCTAGATGGTTTTCCCTTCTTCTTGATGCATATCCCTGGCACCAGCCTTCTGTGAGTCCCCTAAGCTAGAATTGAGAAGTCATCCTGACTTCCCACGCTTTCCTCTCCAAGAAGTACTATCTTTTCTACCTCTTAAAAGTTTCTGCCTCTGAAATTCAGCTTTATCATTCAGCTCCCACCAATTCTCAGGTTCCTTACAAAATTTCCAGCTCAAGTTAATGAGTAAATTCTTATTATCAGTTACCTTAGGTGGTATCTTCCATTATGAAGTCTCTGTTGGTAAATCTGTAGTGATTAGAGTAGCCTTTTCAATAACTCTGACTAGATTTCAAGACCTTCAGTTTTTTCTCTTATTTTTCTCATTTTCTGACTAGTTCATGCCATTTAAGAGCAGTTGATCTATAGTCAAGTGAGGCTTGGAAGACCGAGCTTATGTCATTTCTCTTGTGTGAAACCTTCCTGGGTTGCTTCTGTCAGTGCTGATCTCCTTTTCCAGCCTCACACCCACCCACCATGTATATCTCTACAGTGTCTCAGTGATACACTCTGTGTTTTGTCCATAACTGTTCAGAAGTCCTCTCCTCACATAAATTCTGACTTGCAGTTTAGACTCTACTTTGTTGTCTTGTCTCTGGTTCTGGATATTCAGGCCACAGTTATCAAATATAAAGTTGGACAAGAATTGTTCATTTGGTCAGCTACTAGTTCTTAAAGTTCCTTTTGGAAGGATTCAAAAGCTGTATGGTGATCACTACCTAACTTCTAGGAGCTAAGCTTGAAATTGGTAATAAGTGCAAGTTTTCAAGCAGAGTAGAGCTCCTTTTGTAACAGACTTGGATGGTAAAACAAAGGAAATGGTTTGTAGGGAAGAGAGAAGAAAAACCAAGAGAAAGAGGACAAGGATGTAGGGCCTGTCAGGTGTCGTAGCTTTAGACCCTGTGGTAGGGTGAATAATGACAAGCCCCCCCCATCCTTACCCCCCAAAAGATGTCCACATCCCTTTTTTTTTTTTTAAGATTTTATTTATTTATTTGACAGACAGAGATAACAAGTAGGCAGAGAGGCAGGCAGAGAGAGGAAGGAAAGCAGGCTCCCTGCTGAGCAGAGAGCCAGATGCGGGGCTCAATCCTGGGACCCTGGGCTCAAGACCTCAGCCGAAGGCAGAGGCTTTAACCCACTGAGCCACCTAGGTGCCCCAAGATGTCCACATCTTAAATGTATGAATATGTACTTCACATGGCAAAGGGGCTTCCCAGATGTGAGAAACCCTTGTAGATGGAGGGATTATCTTGTGTTATCTGAGTGGGCCCATGGTAATCATAAGATCCTTATGAGAGTGGGGTAGGAGTGTCAGAGACACAGAAAGGAGATGTGATGACAGAAACAGGATTGAATGATAGGCTTTGAAGATGGAGGAAGGAGCTGTAAGCCAAAGAATGGAGGAAGCTTCTAAAAGCAGGAAAAGGCTGGGGCAACTGGGTGGCTCAGTGGGTTGGGCCGCTGCCTTCGGCTCGGGTCGTGATCTCAGGGTCCTGGGATCGAGTCCCGCATCCGGCTCTCTGCTCAGCAGAGAGCCTGCTTCCCTCTCTCTCTCTCTGCCTGCCTCTCCATCTACTAAAATAAATAAATAAATAAATAAATGCAGGAAAAGGCAAAAAATAAAAAAATAAAATAAAATATTTTAAAAGCAGGAAAAGGCAAGGATGTGGATTCTCCCCTAGAACTTCTAGAGGGAAGCTACCCTGATTTTAGCCCATTGAAAGCCATTTTGGACTTCTGACTGCCAAAGCTATAAAGTAATAAGGTTGTATTATTTTAGACTGCCACATGTGTGATAATTTGTTACAGCAACAACAGGAAATTACTACAGACCACTCACTTTTATTGGTGATACTTTTTCTTAACCCCACCCCCTCCTTCTGGGGAGGCAGGTGTCATAATGTGTTGGGGAGTCAGGATATTAAAACACAGAAATGAATTAGGACACTTGAATCATTTAAACATTAGTTAAGGGGCACCTGGGTGGCTCAGTGGGTTAAGCCTCTGCCTTCGGCTCAGGTTATGGTCTCAGAATCCTGGAATCGAGCCCCACATCGGGCTCTCTGCTCAGCAGGGAGCCTGCTTCCCCTTCTCTCTCTGCCTGCCTCTCTGCCTACTTGTGATCTCTCTCTCTCTCTCTGAAATAAATAAAACAAATTAATAAAACCTTTAAAAAAATAAAAATAGACATTAGTTGAAGGTGTGGTTACTTACGTATTTTTTAAGCAAGTTATTTCTTATTTTTTACCTTACTAGTACTCACTTTGTCCTTTGTCAGGGACCCCCAGATCACCTTTAGGTTCAGTCATTCCCTAGAAGGACTCAGAGAACTCAAAAGTCATAATATTTAGAGTAATGGTTTATTATGGTGAAAGGATACAAAAGCAATGTTAGCAAAGGGAAAAAACGCAAGAACCAACTCTGGAGGAGACCAAGTGCAAGCTCGTAATAGTCCTTTTCCAGTGGAGTTGCAAAGGACACATTTACTTCCTTCAGCAGTGAGTTGTGACAACATGTATGAAGTGTCATCTACTTGGGAAGCTTGCCTGAGCTTAGGAGTCCAGGGTGTTCACTGGGGATTGGACATTTGGGTACACAGCGCCTGCAGGACTGATTGCAGTCACTGAAACTCCACATCCCCAGAAAGAAAGCAGGTGTTTCCCAGAAAGAAAGCAAATGACAGTTGTACGAACTATTTAGTGATACTGAGATAGCGTGCTTCAAGACCTCAAGCGTGTAGAGCACACCTAGACCATTCTAAGACCTCAGTTTCTGTAGCTGGCCAAAGGCTAGTCATGAAACAGGCCTTTGTGGAAATGTGCAAAGTTTGACCAACTCATGTATGCAGTTAACTTTTTTTTTTTTTTAATATTTATTTATTTGAGAGAGAGACAGAGATAGAGAGCAGGAGTGGGAATGAGAGGGAGAAGTAGGCTCCCCACTGACCAGAGTGCCCAACGTGGGGCTTGATCCCAGAACTCTGAGATCATAACCTGTGCTGAGGGCAGACGCTTAACCGACCTAGTCACCCAGGTGCCCCATGAGGTTAACTCCTTTTTTTTTTTTTTAAAGATTTTATTTATTTATTTGACAGAGATTACAAGTAGGCAGAGAGGAGGAAGCAGGCTCCCCGCTGAGCAGAGAGCCCTATGCGAGGCTCCTTCGCAGGTCACTGGGATCATGACCTGAGCCAAAGGCAGAGGCTTTAACCCACTGAGCCACCCAGGCGCCCCATGAGGTTAACTCTTTACCACACACCCTTATTCTGGTCTTCCTTTCCATAGGAAAATACCCCTTAAATGGTTTTTACTAGTATCCAGTACACACTTAACTCTGGTTAAACATTCTCTTTGTTGTTCACTTTTCATTATCCTCCTCTTCCCTATTAGTCTTTCTTTGTGTTACACATCTGTTTGAAAATAAGTTCACATTTGCCTTTTCAATAATGTGGACAGTAAATCTCACTTTTCCTATTGTGTTCTTAGAAGTTTTTTCTTTGTGCTCTCATCGCTTTTTTTTTTTCCCCCATTTTTTCAGAGTGGATGAGAAATCTTGAAAGGAAAGCATTGATCCCAACACAAAGCGTTTTGGAAGAAGAACAATCCCATAGCATGAAGTTGGAAAGATACATATGGGATGATCCTTTGTTCTCCCGGTTAGAAGTCTTAGGATGTAAAGACCAATTAGAAATGTATCACATGAATCAGAGTACAGCTATGAGGCAAATGGTCTTCATGCAAAAGCAAGTACTGTCTCAAAGAGGTTCTGAATTCTGTGAACTTGGAGCAGAGTATAGCCAGAACTTAAACTTTGTTCCATCTCAGAGAGTTTCTCAAATAGAACATTTCTATAAGCCTGGTATAAATGCTGAAAGCTGGCGGTGCAACTCAGCCATAATGTATGCAGATAAGATTACCTGTGGAAATCTTGATTATGACAAAGCCTGCCACCAGTCCATACAGCCTATTCAGCCTGAAAAGATACAAACTGGAGATAATCTTCTCAAATGTCCTGATGCTGTTAAATCTTTCAATCATATACTACATTTTGGTGATCGTAAGGGAATGCATACAGGAGAAAAACTCTATGAATATAAGGAATGCCATCAAATCTTTAACCAGAGCCCATCATATAATGAACATCCACAACTTCATATTGGAGAAAACCAGTATGATTACAAAGAATATGAGAATATCTTTTATTTTTCATCATTTATGGAACATCAGAAAATTGGTACTGTAGAGAAAGCCTATAAATACAATGAATGGGAGAAAGTCTTCGGGTATGACTCATTCCTTACTCAACATACAAGCACTTACACCTCAGAGAAACCCTATGAATATAATGAATGTGGGACATCTTTTATCTGGAGCTCTTACCTTATCCAGCATAAGAAAACACATACTGGAGAGAAACCCTATGAATGTGATAAATGTGGAAAAGTGTTTAGGAATCGTTCAGCCCTTACTAAACATGAGCGGACTCACACTGGAATAAAGCCCTATGAATGTAATAAATGTGGAAAAGCCTTCAGCTGGAATTCTCATCTAATTGTACATAAAAGAATTCATACAGGAGAGAAACCTTATGTATGTAACGAATGTGGGAAATCTTTCAACTGGAACTCCCATCTTATTGGACATCAGAGAACTCATACTGGAGAAAAACCTTTTGAATGTACTGAATGTGGGAAGTCTTTCAGCTGGAGCTCCCATCTTATTGCCCATATGAGAATGCATACTGGAGAGAAGCCCTTTAAATGTGATGAATGTGAAAAAGCTTTCAGGGATTACTCTGCCCTTAGTAAACATGAAAGAACTCACTCTGGAGCAAAACCATACAAATGTACAGAATGTGGAAAATCCTTCAGCTGGAGCTCCCATCTTATTGCACATCAGAGAACTCACACAGGAGAGAAACCCTATAACTGTCAGGAATGTGGCAAAGCATTCAGAGAACGCTCAGCCCTCACTAAACATGAAATAATTCATTCTGGAATCAAGCCTTATGAATGTAATAAATGTGGGAAATCCTGCAGCCAGATGGCTCACCTTGTTAGACATCAAAGGACTCATACTGGAGAAAAGCCCTATGAGTGTAATAAATGTGGGAAATCCTTCAGCCAGAGCTGTCACCTTGTTGCTCATCGGAGAATTCACACTGGTGAGAAACCCTATAAATGTAATCAATGTGAAAGATCTTTTAACTGTAGCTCTCACCTTATTGCACATCGGAGAACTCATACTGGAGAGAAACCATACAGATGTAATGAATGTGGGAAGGCATTTAATGAGAGTTCTTCCCTGATTGTACATCTTAGGAACCATACTGGAGAAAAACCCTACAAATGTAATCATTGTGAGAAAGCTTTCTGTAAGAATTCTTCTCTTATTATTCATCAGAGAATGCATAGTGGAGAGAAACGCTTTATATGCAGTGACTGTGGAAAAGCCTTTAGTGGTCACTCGGCCCTACTTCAACATCAGAAAAATCATAGTGAAGAGAAACTGTGAATTGAATTGATAGATCTTTCTTTTATTGTACATTTGGTAACACATTGAAAAATAAAAAAGAACCCTATAAACTAAGAGGGGAAATTTTTTAGTAAGAATCCAGGAAGACTTACTACTTAATAGAACATATCTTCTTAGAAGAAACCTATGAAAGAAAAGACTAGAAAAAGCTTTTCAGCAGTTATGTAGCCTTTATTTAACATCAGATAATTGCAGTGAAGAAAACTCCAAACTCACCTAATGGTCCACCAGGAATCCTATTTACGGAACATGAATGTAGGGAATGAGACTTCTTTTCGCAAGAGATTTCAGCTATTCGTGGATCTGAGTGCATTGTTGAGGGGAAAACCTTATTCTGGGAAAAGTTTTTCAAAGACAGTACACTGTTTTGCATCAAGCTGGAATGATGGATGGGAAACTTTAGTGGAAGTACAGATTTTGCTGTTGTAAAGGGAGGATGTGGGTGCCCTTTAAGGAACAGAATATGAAATACTAAATCTGAATTTAAGAAAAAATAATATTGAACGGGATATTTACTATTGGTCAAGATTAACCTTAGAAAAGATTAGTAAATGAGATTACTAATGGTGGAAAGATTATTACCTAGAAGTGTGAGACTGATAGTGGAACAAGAGGTGACAGTTTATGACCCAGTGTGTCAGTGTCCATGGTTCACTTACGATTGCATCGTTGGACAATTCATTTGTAATTTATTTTAGGCAATCACTAAAGGTTATAATTGTGGACACTGCTTCAGTATACATAATGTTAAGGAATGAAAGAATGCAAAATTGTACATACATATCATAACATCTTAAAAAATGTATACCATCTGGATAGAGACTGGAAGGACCCATGGAGAAATTAACCTTGTTAACTTAAGATTTTTTAAAAAGTTTTATAAACACATACAGCACTTATCATGTGCTAGGCTTTGTTTTAAATGCTTTTCAAATATTAACTTGTTCAGTCTCCTTAATTCTATGAGATAGGTACCTTTATAAATGGAGAAATTGGGGCAGAGATGTTGAGAAACCCACTTAAGGACACACAGCTATTAAGAAATGGAATTGAGATTTTTGGCTTCAGAGTCATGTTTTTAACTGCTATGTTATGCTGTCTCTCCAGTGATCTTTTTCTATTTTTTTTTCTTTTGTTCAGTTTTCTATGATAGATATTTAATAATAAAAACCCAGAAATCATGGAACAATGAGAAAGTTACCTTGCTCTCTTTCCTGAATGATTTCTGGTAACATGAGAGCTACACTTCCTTTGGAATATGAAATCTGGATTAGACATTCAGAATCAGTGCATTTTCTGGGACCTGGGTTCCCTAGGATTTCACTACCCACAGCCCTGAGGATTACAGCACAGCAATGGCTGGGAGACTCACCGGAGGTATGGGCAATGCTGAGGAATGTCGCTTGATGGGTTTAAAGTGGCACTCACGGCACACACAGCAAGAGACACTATTGCACATGGGAGCACTATTTCTCAAGGTCTCCCTCAGATTGTTCAAATGCACTCCCTCAAAGTGTTCTTTCTTCTCCAGCTGAGAAGACTGCTTGATAGGGGGACTTCAAAGGGAAGGAAGCTCACCAATTCATTAGAATGAAGAGTGGCTCCTAATGGAAAGAAGGCAAGATGGTTAAGAGGATTTAGGTCCCTTCTCTCCCATTTACAAATATTTCCTGTATTTTCCTAAAGTAGGGCTATAATTAGAGGCCAGCAATTCTTGGATAGGTGTCAAGGTTATGGGTTGGAAATCTAGGATGCAAAAGGTTCATCTAGTTCTTGCAGGGCCCATGACCCTCCTGTTGGTTGAGAAAGTGGCCTACTGGTGTGGGGAGGCTGTGTTCACCATCTGACGCCTGTAGCTGGAACTCACATAGGTATGTCACACCTGTTTCCCTACCTCTCAGGGCTTAATGCAGAGTGGTCACCCAATAAATGTTACAAGAGTAAACTAACTGAATGGATTTCTTACATGATTTGTGCAAAGACCTTTAGAATAGAATTAGCAGCATCTCTGTTAGAGAAAGCAGTATGTATCAAGTCATATTGTCACTACATGGGTATGGTATTTTAATACCCGATGTAATACACTTGGAGCAAATCCAGTTTCTCTGATTTAGGGACCCCAAAGGATCTCATAATTCATATCCAATATTATGCAAACATCTTGACAAATTATTGTCTATTCCCCAGCTTAATATTCTTTAAATTTTTTTTTCTAAAAGTACCTCTTGTGGCCCAGCCCATATCACAAATCAAGAGAAAGTTTCAGACTTTTGCTTCCTCCTGGAAGGATCCCCACATTTCTACCACCTATCATACAGCCTTATGTGCACAGTGTGGTTTGGATGTCAGGACTCCCAGGCCCCCTCGCCTCCCTTATTCTAACCCGTGTATAGCTCAGTTCATTGCCCTCTTGACCTGATCTTCAACTCCTCGTCAGCTCTGGAATCTTGTGTTGGGCCCACGTGGAACTCTTACTCAGCCATGAGTTCTCCCCTCTCACCTTCCTGCTATGATTGAAGCTGGGATCTCACCTATGCAGTATCTCTTAAGGTGGCTCCTTTCCCTCCCACTTTTCTCATTTGTTCCTTCTAGATTGTTCCTCCCTTCTCTCTAAAACTTAGCTCTGTTTTCTTGGAACAAGAGACCATCACTCCTACTTTCCTTCATTGCAGTCATCTAATGGGTCACTCATCCACATATCAAAGATTTCAGCACCTGTCTCACTGCATGGATGGTTCTATCATCCGTCTAGATGATCTTCCCATGTCCTGACCTCAGGTCTTTGGCCCCTCTGCACATGGTTTTGTCAACCAGTAGGACTATTCCATTACTAGTGCCTGGAATACCTTCACCTCCTGTTACCTAAGCTGGTTGGCTATTTGATATCAAGCTTCCAATAGTCCCTTGACTTAACCTTCCCTCATGCTCAGTGCCAGCAGACGACTTTGCTTCCTATTTTGCTGAGCGAACAGAAGCAATCTGCAGAAGCCTGCCGTGACATCTACCTACCTTCCACAGTGTCCATGCTTTCCCAGAGACACCTGTATATGAACTCACTGGGCTGGCTCCAGAGCCTGTCTCTCCTCCCTACTACTTAAGGGCATTGTTCCAGCAGCTTCCCCTGTCTCATATATCATCAGGTCTTCCCTGTGTACTGGATTATTCCCACCAACATGCAAACATGCTTTAGGAGAAAAAAAAAAAACAAGGGAAAACCTCCCAGTACCACTTTCCCTTGTAGTTCCTGCATAATCTGCTTTGTTGTAGAAAGCAAATTTTTTAAGAGTTGTATTTTCTTACTGTCCCTACTTATTTTCCATTCTTTCTTGAACTCTCTCCAAAGCTACCTCACTGCCAGATGTCCTCCACATTGCCAAACCTAGTGGTCAATTCTGTTTTTTTCTTGAAATAGCATTATAGATAATGGATCATTTCCTCCTTAAAACATGTTTTTCAGCTGGCTGGCTCTCCAGACTTCCCTCCTGATTCTAGCCTTCATTTTGGGCCACCTTGGATGTTTACTTCCCACTTCTCTTACCCATTATTGTCAGGGCACCCTGACTTCTACCTGTTTATACCTCTGATAGTCTCATTTGGTCTCCAGGCTTCAAACACCACTGGTATGCTAAGGACTTTTACTTTGGGGGCTACAGTTTGATGAGTGTTGAAAATATATACATTCTTGGGGTGCGTGGGTGGCTCAGTGGGTTGAGCCTCCTTCAGCTCGGGTCATGGTCTCGGGGTCCTGGGATCGAGCCCTGCATCGGGCTCTCTGCTCAGCAGGGAGCCTGCTTCCCCTTCCCTCTCTGCCTGCCTCTCTGCCTCCTTGTGATCTGTCAAACACATAAATAAAATCATATATATATACATATAGATGTATATATATATATACACACATACACTCTCTTGTAACCACTACTACAATCAAAACAGTATTTTCAGTTGTCCAGAAAGTTACTTTATGTCTCTACAGTTCATCTCTACCCGACCTCACTCCCCAAGCCCTGGGCAACCACCGGTCTGCTCTGTCACTACATATTAGAATTGTCTTTTAGACTTTCATATAAATGGAATCACGTATTCTAGTCATTCTAGTCATACATTTACCTTTGTGTCCAGATTTTTTGCTCAACATCATGGGGGTTTTTGGAGTCTTATCCATAATGTAGCATGTACCTGTGGTTTACTTTTTGGGGGTTGTTTTTTTTTGTTGTTGTTGCTGATAGCATTCCATTATGTTATTGTGCTACCATTACTTAACCTATTCACCTGTTGATGAACATCAGGTCATTTCCAGTTCTCAGCTATTATAAATCTAGCTGCTATAGACATTCTTCTACAAGGCTTTTGTATATGCAAGTTTTCATTTATCTTGGGTAAACACCTAGGAGTGGAATAGCTGAGTTTTATGTTAATATATTTTTAAGTTATTAAGACACGGTCTGTGGGACTTTTAATCTGATGTCTTTAATGTTTTACATTCTGGGAAATTTGTCTTTTTATGATACTTTTTTTTTTTTTTAAGAACAGGAACAACAAAACATTTTTGCATGAGGATATAAGCATAGGGAGAAGAAAATAAGGATTTCAAAGACCATCACAAGAGATGAGAGGTCATTTTTAAAAAGCCTGTGATATGCTTAAATCTGAGGCCAATGAATAAAGCCTTACTTTTGTTTGAGTGACAAATGGTAACAGAAATGAAAGAAGCAGAATGATGATAGGGAGGCTTGCACAAGGATTGGTATATATAGAAAACGGAACGAGCCAGGCCTGTCTACAGCATCAGGCTCTTTCTGCCTGGATTTTTGTTAAACCTCCTTGATTAAGACCCTTCTGGGGGTCTTAAGCCATCTTACCTAGATGGCTCAATTAGTTAAGCATCTGTGTTTGCCTCAGGTCATGATCTCAGGGTCCTGGGGTTGAGTACCATGTCAGGCTCCCCACTCAGCAGAGAGTCTGCTTCTTCCTCTCCCCACTTGTGCTTGCTTTCTTGTTCTCTCTCTCAAATAAACAAAACTTTTTAAAAATCTTATGGGGCGCCTGGGTGGCTCAGTTGGGTTAAGCATCTGCCTTCAGCTCAGGTCATGATCCAGGAATGCTGGGATCAAGCCCTGTGTCTGATTCCCTTTTCAGTGGGGAGTCTGCTTCTCCTCTGCCTCTCATCCCACTCCTGTTACCTCTCTCAAATAAATAATAATCTTTTTTTTAAAAAATCTTACTAAAAAAGACTCTTATAGCACATAGTGGGCTTAGTTTTTCTGAACTTCCACTGTTCTTTTTCTATGTCTTTTCTACGTCTTTTACAGTTATGTGCAGGCACAGCCACTTATATCCACTCATGGCGCTAATCCACCAGCGTGCTCTGCTCACCAACTCTAGCCCGCTTCCTTGGGAAGCAATCAAGTATTTCCAGACAAGTCCATCTTCTGATTCTACGCCTTGGTATTTCCTTTCTAAGGTTTTAACATTTATTTCCCTCTTTTTAGTTTTCCTTGTTTACCAGGGAGTAACTGCCTCCCTTCCCATTTATGATTAAAAGAAGAAAGAAGTAGGAGGCAATAAATCATCCCACAGAGAGTTAAATTTGGCAAATGTTTTACTTATTTCCAAAGTCAAATTCCTATGTTTCTAACTTTGTCTTGAGTAACCTTGTGTATAAATGGTGTTATGTCTGTAGTAAAAACAAGGTAAACCACATTAGTAATTGTAATAGTTATTATTAGCATAGACCAATATACAAATATTATACATTTTTATAAATGTAATAGTATAATAAAAGAATTTTGAGTGACATATTCTGGGACATGTGTTAAACACTTTATGGAAATTTATGTCTTTATTTTTTAAAATTTCATCCTTTTGATTTAAAATATTTCTCTTTTAGGACTCCTGTTATTCAAATGTTAGCACATTTTATGTCTATTGTCTATATTTCTTGGCCTTTCTTTTATGTTCTCTAACTCCTTTTCCTTTTTTCTGGACATTTCCTCAGGTTGCTCTTCCAGTTTGCTAATGTCTTTATCAGCTGTCCATTTTGCTATTTATTTCCTCTACTGTGTCTTCATTTCACTAATTGTTTTACATACCTAATATTTATATTTGGTATGTCTTTATATATATGTATGTGTTAGCATTCTCATTTCCTGTTGCTAATACCATGCCTTATTTCTTTAAATGTATTTAATAGACTAATTTAAAATTTTGGTCCATCTGTTCTAATATATCTGCTTCTGATGGAATCTGTAATGCAGTGTGTGTTTTTTCCTGAAATTGTTAATGCTCAGAAAACTGCTTATTACTTTGGCCAGTTAAGTGTATTTCCTCTGGGGCCATCAGTTACTCCATCAGTTGTTATGCATACATGTGATGGGATCAGATTCTGGTCCCTATAAATAGTTCAGGGGTGGGGAGAATGGATCTTGGAAGGGGAGGTCAAGGCATCAGAAAGCTGATGGTCAATGACTCCTCACCTCATGAGGTAAGAGTCCTTGGAATGTGATTTGCCATCCCCAAGCTTTGAGGAGGTGGTGCAGACAAGCACTTGCCTGAGGTAATGTGGTCTTTGTTTCTCCACTACTCATAAGCACAGCCTTGCCTTGATCCCACTCTTCAGGAAGCCTGGAACAGAGATTGGGTTACTGCAGCTGGGGGCACAGACACTGTTACAAGGCAAAGGCAGGGAAGAAGCAAGAGCAAACTCCAGAAGTTCGTTGTGTTATTATCGCAGCTCAGCTCTCTCTCCTGCTCTAGCCACCCAGTCCAGCATACTAGTTCAAATCAGGTATCAATCCAGGTCTTTCTAGCAGTTTCTGGTATTTCTGATCTTTTGCCTCAAGTTATACCTGGGTTTATCTCAGGTAGGTGCCCATTGGGCATATAGGAACGAGAACTGCAATCTCAATTGTCCACGATTGTCTCAACATGAGGTCTGTGGAACGATACTGGAGACCACATCATGTTATAACTTCCCTCATTCTTTCAACTTCCGCACAGGAGCAGCACACAGCACAGCACAGGCAAGTCCAAGTCCAAGAGGTTCTATTTAAAATGGCAGAGCCAGGGTGCCTGGGTGGCTCAGTGGGTTAAAGCCTCTGCCTTTAGCTTGGGACATGATCCCATTCCTCGGATCAAGCCCTGCATTGGGCTCTCTGCTCAGAAGGGAGCCTGCTTCCTCCTCTCTCTCTGCCTACTTGTGATCTCTGTCTGTCAAATAAATAAATAAAATCTTTTTAAAAAATAAATAAAATTTATTTTATTTAAATTAAATTAAATTAAAATAAAATAAAATGGCCCATTCTTGATTGCTTTACCAGTTCTACTCTTCTAGTCTAAATACTCTTAACATCTATCAACTTCAAGCATGCAATATAACCAACTTGTTATTTATTTTTTTTTTTTTATTGCCTGCATCACTCTTACAAGATACAAGCTTGACAGGGCAAGGCTTTTCACTTGTTCAGTGTTCTAGCACCAGGACCTGGAGCAGTGTCTGGCACACAGCAAGGTCTCAACAAATGCCTGTTGAATGAAAGGCCGAACCAGCATTAGGGTTATCACCAGACTCAGTCTCTAAACACCCTCCCATGTTATTAGGACAATAGAAGGGTCCTAACAGTCCAGAGAAGACAAACCAAGCCAATGGGAAGAACTTGGGAGTGTGGATTTATTAGAGCATGTAGAGGGAATAATGGGTGAGATTGATCTGGATTTTTGAATAATTGGAAAAGTAAACCTCAAAGCTCAAGAACTTCCTCATGCTGAACTTGCCCTGGTTTATTTACTGGATGTTATAATTGTCCAGTGAGTAAACCAGCTGATCTGGGAGGCTGTGAGTTTAGTCCTTTGGAATTTGGGATGAACTGGGCAGAGCCTGCCATATGGCTCAGTGGATCTTCCAGTGCCGTGTTAAGAGGCAAAGACCCAAACCCAGGGCAGCGAGGGGCTCTTTCACATGCACTGTGTGTAAGTGCATGTAAGCAAGTCTTGTAAGGTCATGCTATAAATAGCCCAGTTACAAACACCCTAATTCTGGACATCTTCATTTCCAAAACCACGTGAGAAAGCTGTGTTTCCCTTGCAGCGTATCATTGGAATGATACTTTCGGGGCTCTGGGAACCCCCAAGCAGCTCTGGTCAGGAAGGACAGAATGATTCTGCGTTTACAAAGTCCCCTGTGGCTACCGCCTGGGGTAAGGGCTGATGTAGACAACTGGGACAGGAAGGCACGCGACGGGCCTAGGCTGTGGAGAGAAGCCATGAAACACTTCCACCTGCGCCTGCAGACAAGGCCCCCAAAGCGAGATCGTCGGCGTGGAAGTACCGAAGGCCAAGAGAAGTGCAAAAGCGGCAGAAGATCCCGGCCCTGGCCGAGAAGCTTGGACCCGGTTTACGTGACCTGCCTAACAGCGGGACCCTTCCACTGAGGAAACAACCAAGGCACCCGGAGGACAATGGCCAGTGGAAGCCGCGGGGCCCCTGTCCTTGCCAGAAGGGCCCGGGGAGCTTCGCGCGTGCTGGGGCTTCTCCCGGCTAGGTCTGCCTCCGGGGACGCGGACGGCGGGGAGCGCCCCCAGGGAGCCCCAGACCAGACAACCCGACAGTCCGCGCGCGGAGCCTCACCCTTGAGCGGAACCTCCGGCCTGACCTGCCGCACCGCCGGCGTCACTCCAGCAGACCCTGCGCGCGGCCTCCTGGACCCGCCCGCCCTTCCCGCCTGGACGTCGCGCCCGCTCGTCCCGCCGCCCCGCTCTGCCGCGGGACAGATTCGGGCGCCGGCCCCGACCCCCGTTCACCTCGCGCCAGGGCGGGGTGCCCACAGGCCTCCCGGCAGCGGGGGCGCGCTGGGGCCGCAGTCGGTCCACCAGCCTCGCAGTGGGGTGGGCGCGGTTCGCGGCAGGCACAGCTCGGTTACCTAGGAGACGCGGTCAGGCCGCGTGGCCTTCTGGGGCTTGTAGTCCACCGGCTCCGGCTCTGGAGGCTCGGGCGCCGAGGCAAGGAAGGCCCAGGGCCCTGCTTCCCCCGTTGGAAGTGCGCGGGGAGGGTCCTCTTTTCCCTTTAGTCCGCAGGTGGTCGCTCCAGGGCTGCGGGAGTGATCGCGGGCTGGCATGGTGGGCCGTGCTCAGATCTCAGGTGCGGGTGTGAAAGTTTGAGGGCTGGTAGACCCTTTGATGTCCCTGCGAGGACTAGCCATGGGGGTGGTTTGCAAATACTGGAACAGGTCTGCTTATCTGCCAGCCGCAGGTGGGCTATATGAAGGGGAAATTCCGTTTTGCAAACACACAAACGTTTTATTTTTTATATTTTTTAAAAGATTTTATTTATTTATTTATTTGACAGAAATCACAAGTAGAGAGGCAGGCAGAGAGAGAGAGTAGGAAGCAGGCTCCCTGCTGAGCAGAGAGCCTGATGCGGGCCTTGGTCCCAGGACCCTGGGATCGTGACCTGAGGCGAAGGCAGAGGCTTTAACCCACTGAGTCACCCAGGCGCCCCCACACAAACGTTTTAATGTTGAGGGGAAAAAGAAAGAAAATCCTATGGCAATATATTTACATACATTTCACAAGCTATAAATGAAAATGTGAATGATTAAGAGATACAAGTGCTTCTTGCATGAGTAGACCCAATAAAGTAGAAATGTGAGTTTTCATTAAATTAAACTGCAAATTTAAGAACATCCAAACTAATTATCCAGAATAATAGCTTTTAGGGGCACATGGGTGGCTCAGTGGGTTAAGCCTCTGCTTTCGGCTCAGGTCATGGTCTCAGGGTACTGGGATAGAGCCCTGAATCGGGCTGCCTGCTCAGTGGAGAGCCTGCTTATCCCTCTCCCTCTGGCTGCCACACTGCCTACCTGTGCACTCTATCTCTCTGTCAAATAAGTAAATAAAATATTTTTTATTTTTATTTATTTTTATTATTATTATTTTTAAAGACTTCATTTATTTATTTATTTGACAGACAGAGACCACAAGTAGGCAGAGAGACAGGCAGAGAAAGAGGAAGGGAAGCGGGCTCCCTCCGGAGCAGGGAGAGAGCCTGATGCGGGGCTTGATCCCAGGACCCTGGGATCATGACCTGAGCTGAAGGCAGAGGCTTTACCACTTAGCCACCCAGGTGCCCCAAATAAAATCTTTTTTTAAAAAGCCACAAAATAGGGGCACCTGGGTGGCTCAGTGGGTTGAGCCTCTGCCTTCGGCTCGGGTCATGATCTCAGGGTCATGGGATCGAGTCCCGCGTCGGGCTCTCTGCTCAGCAGGGAGCCTGCTTCCTCCTCTCTCTCTCTCTGCCTGCCTCTCTGCCTACTTGTGATCTCTCTCTGTCAAATAAATAAATAAAATCTTAAAAAAAAAAAGCCACAAAATAATAGCTTTTAAAAAGAAATGAGCTATGAGGAAGACATGGGAGGACTTCAAATACATATTACTAAGTGAAAGAAGCCAATCTGAAAAGGCTTCAAATTATACGAGTCCAAATATATGAGATTTTGTAAAAGGCAAAATTACAGAAAGAGTAAGAAGATTGGTGATTGCCCGGGAGAGGGTGGAGGGAGAGATGAAGAGGTGCAGTACAAAGGAGTTTTGGAGCAGCATGTCTCAAAAATTATGCTGTGTACTACTATAAGATTGGATACATGTCATGATACATTTGTCAAAACCCACAGGATTATAATACCAGGAGTCAACTGTACCCCATGAGGGGCTGCTCAGTGCGGGCACCTAGTGAGCGAGCTCAGCCAAGAAGGTAGGCACAGAAGGTGAGTATCCATGGGAAAGTACTTTTATTTGGGGTCAGAATGGAGAACACAAGAATAGGTGGGAGAGGATGTTGTTGATACATTTGAATGTTGATAAGACATATTCGGGGAGGGCAAAGGGGAACACTTGAGGCAGGAACCAGTCTTAACACTTAGGGAACCTGGTCATCTGAGTGGGGTGCTCACGGCCTATTTGCGTGGGTGTTTAGGGAGCAGAAAAATATAAAGTTTAAAAATTTACAATATGGCAAAATGGGTGAAGGGGGTAAAAAGGTACAAACTTCCAGTTATAAAATGAATACATCATTGGGATGTAATGTACAGCATAGTGACTGAAGTTAATATTATATTGCATATGTAATGCTACAGTTGCTAAGAAAGTGGATCTTAAAAGTTCTCATCACAAGAAAAAAATGTTGTTAACTGTATGGTAATAGATGTTAATTAGACTTATTGTGGTGATCATTTTGCAGTATCTACAAATATCAAATCATTGTACACCTGAAACTAATACAATATTATGTCAATTAGAACTTTAAAAATTACATTCTACTTTGCGATGTCTCAACATCATTAAAAATACTGATTGGGATGGATAACGCTTGCCACCCAGGTTAAAGGCGATTGGGATTGGCAAACTTTGATAAAGGGAAAAACTAGGAAGACTCCTATTAGGCATATGCCAAGGGTCTAAGACCCAGTTCTAAACCAGGCACCCGACTTTGTGGGAGAAAGCCAAGAGAACAGTTTGGGCTTGCTGGATTTAAGGGAATCTGTTAGAAGGTTTTGGTTATGTTATGGAAGACGTTTATCTCTTGGCCTAATCTTCATAGCTTGATCTGATCTGCACATCTGTCAGTATCATTAGCCCAACCCACAGTGGTATTCTGATGGATTGGCACAATTCATCCAGCGGGGCGGGGTGCATGGAATACATGAGTCAATTCAGGAACAGGTCTTGAAGAGCCAGGTGTCCAGAGACCTAAGGGAAAGGACTGGGCAAAGCAGTAGTAACCATTGGGAAAGTTGATATCCTAAAACCAGCTCCAGAGAAAGCAGCCTCCATGGGGATCCTGACAGTTCAAAGTCAAGTCTAGCAGGAGCAGTGCCCATAGGGTAATTAACAGTCCAAAAAGAAATCCAAAGGGGCACCTTGGTGGCTCACTTCTGACTGTTGTTCTTGGCTCAGGTCTTGATCTCAGGGTCATGAGATCAGACCCTGTTTGGGCTCTGTGCTGGGCATGGAACTTCCTTAACAGCAACAACAACAACAAAAACTCCAAAGAGACATAGCAGATGAACTTGTCCAGGTGGATCCGAATGGCAATTCTGAGATTGCAGAACATAGAATGAGAATGGGAGCCACGTTCTTACATGGATCATCCCCCAGGTATAGCTGGATGGAAGGAAGAAAGGAATGGGAATGAGGGTGTTGTATATGGATCAGGCTATGGACAGGAATGGGAATAAGGGTGTTGTAAGAGTAAAGCAAGAAGCTGGCAATAGTCCACTATATGGGTATAACTATCTAGAGGGTTTTATTTAGGTTTGTCATCTCAGAAACATTCAGAAAGGGTAGCTGCAGGGCACCTGGGTGGTGCAGTCAGTTAAGCATCCGACTCTTGGTTTCCTCTCAAGTTGTGATTTCAGGGTCATGAGATTGAGCCCAAGTCGGGCTGTGTGCTTAGCGCAGCATCTGCTTAAGACTCTTTCTCCCTCTTCCTCTGCCCCTTCCCCTCCTCTCTAAAATAAATAAATAAATAAATACATCTAAAAAAAAGAAAGAAAGAAAGGATAGCTGGCCTTTAGGTACAGTGCAAGTGGAACCAGTTTCTAATCCCAGGGGACTTCACAAGCAACCGAAGATCTGGTCTGCTATTGTTATTGGTAGAGGTGAATCAAAAATTGCCTTGGGTATTTTGAGAACTACTGGATTGACAAAGGACATGTACAAGGGACAATCTTCTATGCTATTTTCAATTCCATTTCCACATTTTGAGATGATTCAATTAATCTCCTTTAAAGAAATTTCTGGAGGCAGCCAAAGGGGTCTATGGTTCTGAAGAGTACCCAGAGGGTGGAGGTGTACTGAATTGCTTTTTTGCAGATGCTCTCCCGTTTTCCAGCAAGAACTAACACTCAGTGCCAACACTTTTTGAGCTTTGCATGGGTTACATTATTCAGACATTGCTATAGTCCTGTGAGGTAGGTGCTATTTCTTTCTCCTGTTTTTACAGATGAGGAAGCTGAAACCCAAGGCTTAAGTTACCTGATCAAGCAGGAAGGTTTAGGAAGCCAGAGACTCGGACTAGAATTTAGGCTTTTGACTACACAGCCCTACTGTGTTCTCTGTTGGCTTCTTGTGTGTCCCACTGAATTTTCAATGATCTTTGCTGCCTCCTCACTGGTCTGTACACTCCCCGAGGGCAGGGCCCTGGTTCTGTTCTCCACAGATGAGCCTCTTCCCATGCCCCATCCTGTTAGTATCCCCATTGTTTGACCTGGTTCCGTGGAGGAAGTCCATGTGGCAACGTGAGCTGACCTCACACTGGTAACTCCAGGTCAGAACCCAAACATTCTGTAGGGAGCAGAGTTTCATAGTTCCTCATAAATACAGGGCAGATACTATGCTATAGCTAAATCTATCCTTTCATCCGTATGCTGAAAGACTAACAGTTTTGGAGTGATGGACAAGGTTCAAAGTTCTTTCACCTTTCTAGTTTTGTTTTTAATAGAATGCCCACTTCTTCTATGCTTGCCTTATGGAGGTGAGTTCCAACCAGTTGATCTAGCAACAGACTTAATGGGTAACTTCAACTATTGTTTTACTTGTTTCAGGGGAAATAAGAAGGGGTAATTACATTTCACTGCTACAAGTTTTCTTTTCAAGGCTACAAACAATCACAAACATCCACAAATGTCACTAAGCAGGAAGGTGTTTTCTCAAGACTCAGAGGTAAGTCATTGTATTACTCATTAGGTGAAATGGGAACCATAGTCTGGGGTCATCCTATTCACTGTATGAATGTGTCTTGTCTTACGTATTTGCTAGGAGCATGCGCCATACAGTAATATAATTAGATAAGCATTGCTTGAAAATTAGTCCGGTATTATTCTTTCTTGGTAAGCTGTGCTTTCTTTTCAGGGATTACTGTGCCTCTCTTTCATTTCACTCATCACACACAGAAAATTTGCCTGCCTCAGGATCATTTGAATGTGTCTGTATGGCTTTAATTGTAATGTGGGGGCACATTCTGGTGGTAGACCATAGGAATCCAGATACAGCAAGCATAAAATGTTCTTTATAATTATCTGTTTTCTATGCTTTGCATTTTAAGTCCTAAAACTCTGTTTATCTCAAAACAGAGAAAATGACCCTGACAATTGGTGAACCAGGCAGTAACTCTTTGTGAAGAGACATGGTACTTATAAATGACTTCTATTCTGTACAAGGGAAATGCTATCTGCACAATATAATAGCTTGTAATTCTGTAGGAGGAAAGGATATTGCCATGGGGCCCTCCCTGGCCCTGGCTCTCTGACCTTCCGATGATAGCACAGATCCCTTCAAATCTGTCAGGTCCTCAACCAGCTCATGTGACTGCAAAAACAGATCAGAAAGCAAATGCATTATGTTCTTAACCCCCTATATTCATGAAAGGAAATGCTGGATAGAAACAGAACAAATTGCAGATTAAGCCACATATTTCTTTGAGGCATTATAATAAATTTATTAACAGTATTTACCTTCTTAGCTATTAGGTCCCCTTGTCTAATGCCAAGTTATTTCTTTATTTTCCTAAATCTGTCTTAAACTTGTCTCTTCTCTCTGATCCCTTTGAACGGCTTTCTAGCTCCAAGACCTATTATGCCCAAGCAATTCACAGGGCGTAATGGTAAGTCAAGGGATCTGGGATGGTGCCTGGGATTCAGGAACATTCCCAGAGCTGCTGTGGTATATGGCTCCAGAGGGCGCCCCCCAGTGGTCATCACTAATCTGTACAGCCCTTTCTGCAAATCAGAAAAATGAGTGCCCTGTGGATGGTTGGTTTAGTTATGATGCCACTCAGAACAGATTAGAAAATAGCACAGATGTCCAAGCATCAGGAAATACAGACTTTTTCAAAATACATTTTATTTATTTATTTAATTGACAGAGAGAGAGAAAGAGAGAGAGACTGCGAGACAGGGAGCACAAGCAGGCTGAGTGGAAGAAGGAGAAGTAGGCTTCCCACCAAGCAGGGAGCCTGACCTGGGGCTTGATCCCAGGATCTAGGGATCATGACCTGAGCTGAAGGCAGATGCTTAATTACTGAGCCACCCAGCTGGCCCAAAATACAGAAAATCTTAAAAACAATACAGCAGCCCTCCCAAACACATTAGGAACTTTTCTAAAGCTCAGCTATGAATACCTCACTTGCCTGTTCATCCCCCTACTGCCAAAGCCCAGAGATTGAATTCTTGCCAAGGTATCAGGAGACCTGCATTTTAATCTTTACTTTGAAACTAACTGGTGTTATGAGCTTACACTAGAGGTTTGCTGAGACCTCTGGTGCGTCCAAGCTTTGGGTCCCAAGTGCAGGTTCCAATATGGAGATAGAGGACAGAATTGTTTTAGATCATTGGAAGATTCCCAATTTTCTCTGTAACCCTTAGCTCTTGGTTATATGAAAAGATGCCTAACTCATAATAAGGGAAATACTCATTCCAATTTTCAGCTATCATGTTGAGAGTGGGCAAATGTTTCATTAAGAAAACTGGCAAAAGGGGCGCCTGGGTGGCTCAGTGGGTTAAAGCCTCTGCCTTCGGCTCAGGTCATGATCCCAGGGTCCTGGGATCGAGCCCCACATCAGGCTCTCTGCTCAACAGGGAGCCTGCTTCCTCCTCTCTCTCTGCCTGCCTCTCTGCCTACTTGTGATCTCTTGTCTGTCAAATAAATAAAATCTTAAAAAAAAAACTGGCAAAAGAGTTGGGAAATATAATCTCTTGCTTCTTCTTCTTTTTTTTTTTTAATAAACTTGCTTCTTTTCTTTTAATGGAGCCCAGCACAGGGCTTCAGTTCACACCCTGAGATCGAGACCTGTGCCAAAATCAAGAGTCGGACTCTTAAACGACTGAGCCACCCAGGTGCCCCAATATAACATTTTTAAAAACTGAAGTATAATGAATGTATGACATCCTATTAGCTTCAAGTGTATATAATCTCATATCTTGTGTGTAGGCAAGGAAAGAGTGCAACTTCTACAGAGGGCAATTGGCAATCCTTATAAATACAAAAAGAATGTATTTACTTTTTGGCCCAGAGTACTGAAATATGCCTGGGATTTATTTTAATCAGGTATAATAAGACATATAGACACAGAAATGATTGTTCATGATGGAAGAACATTATATTCACAGATTTCTAGAAGCAGGGCAAGAGGGAGGAGCATGGCTCAGAGTCCTTATTGGTGTTTTCATGGGAAAGAAAGAGTGAAGTGGGGTAGGGACACAGAGTAGTGGATAGTTGGAATGATTTCGGTGGGCTCTGGGCTATAGGAGTGGTTTCTAGTTGTCCAGCACCTGGCCCTGGGAATATTTAGGGTAGGGGAAACATTGACTTGTTGTGTGAGAGGTAGTTGGAGCTGTGGGCTCTGGATTGGTTAGTTTATATCAAAGGCATGCTCAGAGGGGAGGTTTCCATGAACTTTAGGAAATAGCTAACCCTGGGAGGGACAGTCTGTCAGATGTGAAAAAACCTCAGATGTGAAAAACCTCAAAAATACAGAAAATAGGAAAGCTGGCTCAGTCAGTGGAGTGTGCAACTCTTGGTCTCAGGATTGTGAGTTCGATCCCCACGTTGGGTGCAGAGATTACTTAAAAATAAAATGCCTTAGGGGCGCCTGGGTGGCTCAGTGGGTTAAAGCCTCTGCCTTCAGCTCAGGTCATTGTTCCCAGGGTCCTGGGATCAAGCCTGCATCAGGCTCTCTGCTCAGCAGGGAGCCTGCTTCCCTTCCTCTCTCTCTGCCTGCCTCTCTGCCTACTTGTGATCTCTGTCTGTCAAATAAATAAATACAATCTTAAAAAAATAAAAAATAAATAAAAAAATAAAATGCCTTAAAAATACAGAAAATAAGAAAATATAGTCAATATAGACAGAAATTTCATTTCTAAGAAACTACTAAAAAATATGTTTCTTGGGGCAGTGGGCTAAAGCCTTTGCCTTCAGCTCAGGTCATGATCCCAGGGTCCTGGGATCGAGGCCCACATTGGGCTCTCTGCTCAGCAGGGAGACTGCTTCCCTGCCCCTGCTCTCTGCTTGCCTCTCTACCTACTTGTGATCTCTGTCTGTCAAATAAATAAATAAAATCTTTTTTAAAAAATATGTTTCTTGAGGTACCTGGGTGATACAGTTAGTTAAGCATCTGACTCTTGGTTTTGGCTCAGGTTTTGATCTCAGGGTCTTAAGATCCAAGCCCTATTTTGGGCTCTGCACTCAGCAGGGAGTCTGCTGGAGATTCTCTCTCTCCCTCTGCCCCTCCTCTTTCTCTTTCTAAAATAAATAAATAAACCTTTAAATAATACATGTGTGTGTGTGTATGTGTGTGTGTGTGTGTGTGTGTATGTGTGTTTTTCTCATTTCCCTAACCCACCTACTCTCCTGTTCTGCAGGGGACTTTCATATCAATTTTTCTTGCTCTAGAAAACCCCCAACATGATTACCTCAGGCTTGCCTTGAGGGGTGGCCTTGTTTCCTCCCTAACTGGCAAAATCCAAGCAGTCAAAACAGAGTATCTGCATCCCCCTCCCCATCCACCTGCAACCTCACCCTCCTTCTTTGCTTTCCTTTCTTTCTAGGCCGAGGATGGCCCCAGCCAGTGCACCACCGTCCATCTCCACCGACTGGCACAAGCACAGGCACAGGTGACAAGTCCCTCCTCGTTTCCTGTAGTTTAAATATCACAGTTTAAATATCAGTCCCGTCCTCCTATGAAAGCGCTGTCCGTTCTCCCATCTTAGAAAGCAAAACCCATCTTCCTATCCCTTAGCCCTCCTGGGAGCTGCCCTCATCTCTCCTCAATACCAAAGACACCGCTAGCCCTTTCCCAGCGCACTTACTTCCCGCCATGCTCGGCTGAGCTTTCACTGAGGCGTGAAGCTCAGGGCGTTTTTCGTTCAGTTGCTGAACTTTCTGTGCCATGGAAGGGACGGGGGTGGGACGGCCAAGTGCGGGTGAAGAGTAATCTCCGTGGTGTGTGAAGTTTTGCAAGTAGCCGAAGAGCGTACTCGCCGTGGAGTTGCTGTTTTGTGCAGTTTGTGCGAACAGTAACTCTTCTCTCGTCTCAGGCAGGGGGGAGAGTCGTCCACCTGACCTCAGCAAGAGCAGCCGGAATCTCAGAGCACATCCGACACCGGCGAGCGCTGAGACCTGGAATGCAGGTTGGGGGAATGGCGTTCTCAGTCTCTAACACCCTCTCAGCACGGCACCGCACACCCTGACACCATCCGTGCAACACCTGAGTCACCAAACTAAAGCTGCTGTCCTTGCGGCCACAGAGCTGGCAGGTGCTGCTAGACCGAGTCAGGGATCCTGTTATCTGGGCAGCATCCCTACAGAGTGAGAGCCGGGCTTTGGCAAAGGACCAGAGGCAGAGGAGGCAAATAGAGTTGGGGATTCCTTTCCATGGGAATTCAAAGTGTATTTGTTCACACAGGCCATGCGATCTAGCCTCCATATTATTTATTTATTTATTTATTTTAAAAAGATTTTGTTTATTTATTTGACAGACAGATCACAAGTAGACAAAGAGGCAGGCAGAGAGAGAGGGGGAAGAAGGCTCCCTGCTAAGTGGAAAGCCGGGTGCGGGCCTGGATCCCAGGACCCTGGGACCACGACCTGATCGGAAGGCAGAGGCTTTAACCCACTAAGCCACCCAGGTGCCCCAAGCCTCCATATTTTTTAAAATTAAGGATGCTATTTTTATGGTACTTTGGATTTTGTCTCCCATCCCCCTTTGAAATAACAATATGGTTAACAAATATATTAACTGATAGACACAAGTGAAATGAAATTTTATGTGAACCGTTCTTTCCATTTTTAGCACTGATTTCGCACAGACCTGCTCTTGTTCAAGTAATTATAATTGCATGTGTAGCCTTTACCATTGCCCTGGTATGTGGAATCGCGATTTCTTATGTGATATAGTAAGTATTTACTAAGTAACATTACCAACCTCAAGTAAGACATAACAAATTAACCAGGCTATTATTTAGTAATGCTGATGATGATAATTCTTAAAATCACTAAATTATTACTGTCATTCTAAACCTCCCCACCTGTGTTTTTCAGAATATGGACTGTACTCATGTTGGGTCACAATGTAAATAAAGAAAAAAACAATTAGGACAGAATACAATTTTAGTAGGATAGAATATATTGAAAAGCATTATATTTTTTTAAATGAAAATGCTGATTATTTAAAAGTTAAAAAAATTTTAAAGATTTTATTTATCTATTTGACAGAGAGAGAGCACAAGTAGGTAGAGCAGCAGGCAGAGGGAGGGGGGAAGCAGGCTCCCCGCCAAGCAGAGAACCAGATGTGGGCTCATGGAATCATGACCTGAGCCTAAGGCAGCTGCTTAACCAGCTGAGCCAACCAGATGCCCCAAAAATTTAAAAATTTTTTAAAAATTTTATTTATTTTTTAATTTGTTATTTGGGTCACCATGTAGTACATCATTAGTTTTTGATGTAGTGTTCCATGATCCGTTGTTTGCGTATGACACCCATTGCTCATTACAACACATGCCCTCCTGATACCCATCAGCAGGCAACTCTGCCCACCCCTTCCCCCTCTGAAACCCTCAGATTATTTCCCAGAGTCCATAGTGTCTCACGGTTCATTTCCCCCTCTGATTCCCCCTTTCAGTTTAACCTTCGTTCCCCTAATGTCCTCTGTGCTATTCCTTATGTTCCACATATAAGTGAAACCATATGGTAATTGTCTTTCTCTGCTTGACTTACTTCACTCAGCATAATCCCCTCCAGTTCCATTCAGGCCAATGCAAAAGTTAACTGACTGAGCCACTGAGGCACCCTAAATAAATAAATTTTTTTTTTAAGATTTTATTTATTTATTTGACAGACAGAGATCACAAGTAGGCAGAGAGGCAGGCAGAGAGAGAGAGAGAGAGAGAGGGAAGCAGGCTCCCTGCGGAGCAGAGAGCCCAATGCGGGGCTCGATCCCAGGACCCTGAGATCATGACCCGAGCTGAAGGCAGCAGCCCAACCCACTGAGCCACCCAGGTGCCCTAACAAATAAATCTTTTAAAAAAATACATAAAAACATATACATAGGGATTCACCTTTTTTTTTTTTTAAGATTTTTATTTGTTGATTTGACAGACAGAGATCACAAGCAGACAGAGAGAGAGAGAGGGAAGCAGGCTCCCTGCTGAGCAGAGAGCCCAATGCGGGACTCGATCCCAGGACCCTGAGATCATGACCTGAGCTGAAGGCAGAAGCCTAGCCCAGGCTGGACCTGGTGGAGTGAGCAAGGCACTCACCTCAGATACAAAATTTAAGAGGGTGCCAAAACACTCAGTCATCAGGATGAATGATGTTTTAATGCAGTATTTTATAAAATCTACAATTACTTAAAAAAAATATCCATGATGAACAAAATGCCAACATTTTATTTTATTTTTTTATTTTTTAAAAATATTTTATTTATTTATTTGACAGAGAGAAATCACAAGTAGATGGAGAGGCAGGCAGAGAGAGAGAGAGGAGGAAGCAGGCTCCCTGCTGAGCAGAGAGCCTGATGTGGGACTCGATCCCAGGACTCTGAGATCATGACCTGAGCTGAAGGCAGCGGCTTAACCCACTGAGCCACCCAGGCGCCCAAAATGCCAACATTTTAAATACAGGATCAGTAATAGTGTTGCACCAAGCCACACCGGAGAGCGAGCAAAAGGAAGAATCAGTAATACCTGCCTGGACTTTATTTAAAATGTTGATATTTTGTTCGTCACGGATCTCTTGGCATTCCTTTTTCTTTTGTAAAATGTTGCATTAAGATATTATGTAGTTTATGGGCGCCTGGGTGGCTCAGTGGGTTAAGCCGCTGCCTTCGGCTCAGGTCATGATCTCAGGGTCCTGGGATCGAGTCCCGCGTCGGGCTCTCTGCTCAGCAGGAAGCCTGCTTCCTCCTCTCTCTCTCTCTGCCTGCCTCTCTGCCTACTTGTAATCTCTCTCTGTCAAATAAATAAATAAATAAATCTTTAAAAAAAAAAGATATTATGTAGTTTAAAAAGAAGATATTATTATATTCTGTTGTACTCCACATGAGTTCCTTATTCACCTCACCTAGTCCTGGCCCTGAGCTACATCCTTTCTTGCCTGTCAGCACACACTGGAAAGTGTCTGTTTCTGCCTCCTTCCCGCGCCTACCGCCAGGTACAGTGATTGCTTTTCAAGCAAAAGTCGCAGGATTAAGGTAGAATGATTCCCCGTGAAAGCTGCGCTCTTAAGCTCATGCACATTCTTCTCCAGTAGGCTGGTGCACGCAGAGGAAAGACAGCAACTGGTGTGGCTTTATAACAATGTCAGCGTACCATTCCTGGGAGGAGACGACGACGTCGACAATGTGGGTGACGACTCTGAGAGAGAGAGCCTGGATGAGTCCGCCTACCTGCTTCCAGAGAATGAGGAGGAGCTGGAGAAGTTCATTCACTCAGGTAAACACAGGGCCAGTTTGTCCTGTCAGATGCGAACTCACACAAAAGCTGAGCGGGCCCTCATGGTTTCGTTTCCAGAGGCAAAGCGAAGAGGGATTTAGTGGAGTTTGAGGTAATAAAGGTGAATATTTACAGCCACATCTGCAGAAATGAAGTGTTCTCATCAAACTGCACAGAGGGGAAAATAGCCTTGGGTTGCTCGGTTCCTTTTGTGGGGCAATTCCAAGGACCAAGAGCAGAGTTCAGGAGACCAAACTTCCCCCAGACTAAATCTTCCTTTAAACACACTTCTCAGGGGCGCCTGGGTGGCTCAGTGGTTTGGGCTGCTGCCTTCGGCTCGGGTCATGATCTCAGGGTCCTGGGATCGAGCCCCGCATCGGGCTCTCTGCTCCGCAGGAAGCCTGCTTCCCTCTTTCTCTCTCTCTCTCTCTCTGCCTGCCTCTCTGCCTACTTGTGATCTCTGTCTGTCAAATAAATAAATAAAATCTTTAAAAAAAAAAATAAACACACTTCTCAGGGTGGCACTATTCCTGAGTCTAGAACACAGGGAGACAGATGTCTCTCTTGCATAGTCTGCCTCCATCTGATGTGGGAACAGGATCCAGACCCCCAGAATGGACACTTGTAGGAGAGGTACTCACCATGCCCGCAAATCTTTGTGAGGAGAAGCCAGCATATGTGTTCACATAAACCTGATTTTGTAGAAGCTCTGAGATAGCTTCTTACAAAAATTCTAGAGCCAAAATATTTTGAGTGCACTGTCTGATTCAGCCGTGCCAGTCTTCCGGTGTGTGGATCTCCTCTCTCACAACCCCAGACACAGGAGTCAGAGACAGGCCGGAAGGCCAGTAGTGCAGTGACCAGTGATGCTTACTGACACCAATGTCTTTGTTTACCCTTAGGAAATACTTTTTCAATGTCTTTTCCTTACATTGAAGTATAGCTTTTCTGTATTCTTTTTTAAAAAATTTTATTTAAAATCCAGTTAGTTAACATACAGGGTACTATTAGTTTCAAGTGTACAATATAGTGATTTGGAACTTCCATAAGACACCCAATGTTCATCACAGCAAGTGAACTCCTTAATCGCCCCCCCACCTCCTCCTGGTAGCCATCTGTTTGCTCTCTATGGGTCTGTTTCTTGGATTGCTTCTCTCCTTCTCTCTCTCTCTCTCTTTCCCCCCTTTGCTCATTTGTTTCTTAAATTCCACATATGAGTAAAATCATATATTTGTCTTTCACTGATGGACTTAATTCACTTAGCATAACACTCTCTAGCTCCATCCATGTCATTACAAATGACAAGATTTCATTTTTTTATAGCTGAGTAATATTCCTTTGTATATATACATCACATCTTTATCCATTCATCAGCCGACATTATTTTTTTTAACTGAGAATTTATAAAGCATTTATAAGATGTGGGAAAATAACTTTATTTGGGGGAGTTAAATAAATTTAAATTCAGTTTTCACCATGCTTTTCAGATGAAAAACATTCATTTTATCTTGAAAATTCTACTCTTTGTACTTTATTTTTCCATACTTTTCCTTTCACCTTTTGTCTATTCCTCATTTACTAGTACCTCAATAACATTATATCTGTATTTTAGTTATTAGATCCAAAAGAAGAAAGCATGTGGAAAACAAGAGATTGAGGAAAGAGCAAAATTTATTAAAGGGAACAAAAATGGGGAATTCTATGCCCGGTATATTCTCAGAGGATCTATGAGAGCAAACGAAAATGATGCAGGACATGCTAGCCAGCATGGA
>NC_081573.1:12572725-12627168 GCF_022355385.1 Mustela nigripes | reverse complement strand
CTGCCTCTCTGCCTACTTGTGATCTCTGTCTGTCAAATAAATAAATAAAATCTTAAAAAAAATTAGATAGTTGTGATGGTTGTACAACCTGGTGAATATACTAAAAAAACAAACCAAAAAACCTCCACCACACTTGGATTGTACTCTTTAAAAAAGAGTAAATGTTGTGGTATGTGAAATAGATCTCAAACAAACTGTTAAAAAAACAGATTTTATTTAATTTGAGGGTGAACTGAAGCCAGCCAGACCCAGGCTTCCCAACTCTTCCTTTCAGTTTCCATCTTTCATAAAATAAAAAAATTATAACAACAAAAATTGTAATAGACAACATGACAAAGGAATAGTGCGATATATATTAGGAATTGGGATGGTCCAAAGAATTTTTCAGCCAACAGTTTGCACCTGCCTTGGTGGCGCAGCCAGGGAGGAGTTATGTGTGGGGCAGGTGGCCCAGGAGACAGCAGGGGCACCTGGGTGGCTCAGTCTGCTTGACTTGGATCAAGATCCAGTTCTTCATTGGGCTTGTTGCGCAGCCGGAGCTTGCTGAACTTCTTCCTCTGCCTGCAGCTCCCTCTGCTTGTGTTCTCTTTCTCTCTCTGACAAATATATAAAATCCTTTTACAAATTGAGGTATAATTGACATATAACATTATGTTTCAGGTGTACAGCATAATGATTCCATATTTGTATACACTGTGAAATGGTTACAACAACTCTAGTTAATATCCATCACCTTACACAGTTACAAAAATTAATAGCTTTCTGGGGCGCCTGGGTGGCTCAGTGGGTTAAGCCGCTGCCTTCGGCTCAGGTCGTGATCTCAGGGTCCTGGGATCGAGTCCCGCATCGGGCTCTCTGATCGGCGGGGAGCCTGCTTCCTTCTCTCTCTCTCTGCCTGCCTCTCAGTGTACTTGTAATTTCTCTCTCTGTCAAATAAATAAATAAATAAATAATCTTAAAAAAAAATTAATAGCTTTCTATAATTTTAATTTTACAACTTTTTCTGAGATATCAATTCCTCATGCAGAATACTGCCTGTAATCACAGAGGAAATGATAACCACTTTTCTGGAAAGAGATGAGATCATGGGTTTATGATACCCCTACATTTTGGTATTCATTTTTTAAAAATATTTATTTGAGAGAGAGAAAGTGAGACAGAGCATGAGCAAGGAGAAGGTCAGAGAGAGAAGCAGACTCCCCGTGGAGCTGAGAGCCCGATGCGGGACTCGATCCCGGGACTCCAGGATCATGACCTGAGCCGAAGGCAGTCGTCCAACCAACTGAGCCACCCAGGTGTCCCCATTTTGGGATTCAGAGCACACTTCGCATGCCTGCTCCACCCGTGAACACTGCAGACATTGTCCTGTATCAAAATAGTATTTCTTTCATTGTTCTGCTTTTGAGATCAATGTCAGATCTTAAAGGAAGTGAATATAAGGACAGTGAATAAAAGACGTGAATGGATAAAAGCTCACCACACGACATCGTAGGTTACACAGATCCATATGTGTACTCTTGCTTCAGGGTAGCACATCTTCCTCCATCTTCCTTGTCATGCCTCTATCTGGAGTACTTTCCCTCTTGTCGCTGTACATACACGGTTCATTTGCTAGTAGTGGCTAATTCTTCAGAGCGCATGCATTTGAATTACAGTACAGTGGACACATTTTGTGACTAACTGGAAAACTTTGTGCATTTCGATCTGTAGCCTTTGGGAGCACCCGAAAGAATATGTTTAGCTTCTGAGAGCACGCTGAACTTCCTGGACTCTAAAAAAACATGTCTCCAAATAGGTGCTCAGTTGCAGTCAGACCCTCCAGAAACCTAAGTGCGGCCTCTTTCGGAAGGAGCTAAGTTCCCCTTGGGACCTAGAACCTCTGTTTCCCAGTGTCCTCTGGCGCCGAGGGGCTCTTGAATTAGGCGTCCCTAACCAGAACTAAATTTCGCAAAACTGATCTTAAAGCTCCGTTCTATATGTATTTAAAAACCAGCAAGGTAATAGTTATTAGCTCTCAGATATGACTGGACAGAGAAAGATTTAGTGGTGGTGTGTATCCGTTTGATTTTGTGGCTCTGGGGAACACATGAAATAATGTGTCTACAAGCATGTCTGTGATTGGTCCAGAGCATACTTCACGAAATCCGGATGCGGGCCCCGGCCCAGCAGAGAAGTCCCACTACACCTTGGAGCAATAGGGCGTACCACTGACCACGCCCTTCGCAGTGGTCCCTCGCCTTTCCCAGGAACCTCCTCCCAGAGCCACGAACCTGGAGCTTTGGCTCATAGAGAACTACATTACCCAAAAACCTAAGCGCCGCAGTCCAAGGAAGGCCCGGGAGAGGGGCGTTTCTGTATGTGCGAAAGGCGGGTGGGCGGGACTTCCGGTATCTTCCCCGCGCGTTTGGTTGCTTTTTGCTAGCATCTGCTCAAGCCGGGGGGTTTGATTGCTTGTTCAGGCCGGAGGTGGAACGGTCGTCGCCGTTTCACAGACTAGTCGGAGGCTCGGGGTTGGCGACGTCCACCCACCGTGGCCCCGCGGCTGGGGCAAGACTTGTTTGCTTCCCCGACCTAGACCCAGGCCGCTCCGGGCTCCGCTTCGTCCACCGATTCGGATGGCGGCGGCCGCGCCCAGGGACTCGGCTGAGGTAAACGCTCGTCCCCCCGTTCCTCCCCGCCGCCCCCCACCCCTACCCCGAAGGCCCTTGGCGCGGGGTGCCAGCTCGCGGCCCTGTGGCCCCGGCCCCGGTGTCCGGGACAGGGAGTCGGGGGTGGGCGGGGGCGCATGTGTGTGCGCCGGCTGGCTTCATGCGGGAGCAGGCTGCGAGCGGGAGCGGGCTCCGGGCTGAGGGGCTGGCGGGGCGGGGGCTGCAGAGGGCCTGAGGCGGGAGGATTCTGCCCTCAGGGGACGGAGCGTGAGGCGGCAGCACGCCTTTCCTGAGAAGTTGTATTCTCATTGTGAGGACTCTGGGAGCTGTAGGGATTTTGAGTAGAAGAAGGACTTGATGTCATTGGGGACTAAAAAAGTAGCCACGTTTTTCCACAGAGCAAAGCAGATTAGGTTGGGGCGTGAATGTGGATTCTTAGAGACCGGTGAGAGGGCTGGTGCAGCGAACTCCCAAGAATGTTCTGAGGGTGGGTGAACCAGAGTAGTGCCAGAAGAGAGGGAGGAAGTGGTCAGAATCCGGATAGATTTTAAAAATAGAACCAACGGGCTGTTACTGCATCAGATGTGGGTGTGATTGATAGTGAGGAGTGTAAAACCAAGTCTTTATTTTTTTTTTTTTAAAGATTTTATTTATTTATTTGTCAGAGAGAGAGCGAGCGAGGGCGAGCACAGGCAGACAGAGTGGAAGGAAGAGTCAGAGGGAGAAGCAGGCTCCCTGCGGAGCAAGGAGCCCGATGTGGGACTCAATCCCAGGACACTGGGATCATGACCTGAGCCGAAGGCAGCTGCTTAACCAACTGAGCCACCCAGGCGTCCCAAACCAAGTCTTTATTTGTGCTGTTCTTTTGTTTTTCATGAATGTCTTGTGAAAATGGAAATCAGGAGGGCAAGGTAGGGAGGTTTCAGAGGGATCATAAATTGAATTTTGGACATGGTTGATTCTGAGATGTCTTGGGGTAGACGTGTCCCATGGGGACCAGGGATGGAAGGTGTAGGGTTCCGGGAGAATGGGCTGGGTTTCCAGATAGCCACAGGGTGAGAATCGTGGTCTGGACTAGGCCAGGGCCTGGAGATCAGATTTAGGGGTAGCAGTCTTAGGTATATTATTTTATTTATTTTTATTTTTGTTTTTAAAGATTTTAAATTAATCTGTACACCCAGCATAGGGCTGGAGCTTGGATCAAGCCTGGACCCCACGATTAAGAGTCCTGAGTTCCACCGACTGAGCTAGCTAGGTGCCCTTTTAGTATGTTATTTTAAATGGTCCCTGGTGTGAAATGAAGGAACTGTCCCTTGGGGTGAGGGTAGTAGGGGAAGAAACATGCGCGTTCCTGACACTTTGCACCAGAAAGAAGGAGCCCTGGCATTTGAGAAGGTTCTGTCGGGCTGCATGAAGAGAAGGCTCTTGGGCGTTCAGATCCTGGCCTGGGATAGTGACCCACCAAGGTTGGGGTGCTGCAAAATTGCTACAGTCTAATGACCTCACCTTTACTTTTGAACAACTTGTCCTAAGAGAAACAAACACACATTGAAAAGTTCCTCCAGTGCTAGCAGTGATTCTACTTCATTCAGTCTTGCCAAGGACTTAAAATACCTCAAATACCGTATGATAGATTGTCTTAGCCTCTTTATGTTTTTTTACTAAAATTTTCCATGGACAAACTCATTGGGGGGATCTTGCCTCACAGGAGAGTCCTACCAAAGCATTCCTCTAAGTGGGGGAAGCAATAAGAGGGAGAGACGAATCATGAGAGACTATGGATACTGGGAAACAAACCGAGGGTTTTAGAGGGGAGGGGGGTGGGGGAATGGGTTAGCCTCTTGTTGGGGATATTAAGGAGGGCAGGTATTGCGTGGAGCACTACATGTTATATGTAAACAATGAATCATGGAACACTGCATCAAAGATTAATGATGTGGGGCACCTGGGTGGCTCAGCGGGTTAAAGCCTCTGCCTTCAGCTCAAGTCATGATTCCAGGGTCCTGGGATCGAGCCCCTCATCGGGCTCTCTACTCGGCAGGGAGCCCGCTTCCTCCCCTCTCTGCCTGCCTCTGCCTACTTGTAACCTCCGTCTGTCAAATAAATACATAAATAAATAAATCTTTTTAAAAAACCACAAAACTAATAATGTACTGTGTGGTGACCAATGTAACACAATAAAAAAATTAAAACCAAAAAAGCCCCAAAACATTCCTCTAATACAAGTTGTTCCAACCCAAGAGATGTTTCTGTTTACATGGCCTAAATGTGATTTTTATGAGTATAGTGGAGGCACAACTCCACCTGTAACTGTCTTAGCTTGGACTTTTTTTTTTTTTTTGTAAAGATTTTATTTATTTACTCGACAGAGAGAGATCACAAGTACACAGAGAGAGAGAGAGAGGAGGAAGCAGGCTCCCCACTGAGCAGAGAGCCCGATGTGGGACTCGATCCCAGGACCCTGAGATCATCATCCAAGCTGAAGGCAGAGGCCCAACCCACTGAGCCACCCAGGTTCCCACCCCCCTTTTCTTTAAATTGAAATATAGTTGACACAGAATGCGTTAGTTTCAGTGTACAAGTCAGGTTTATACATTATTGGCTGGGACTCAAGAAGCACATTAACAAGAGAAAAATAGTTTATTGATGTGTGCAACACAGATGGGAGAAACCTAAATCAAAAGTAGCTCAAAATGGTGGCTCAGGATTCCAGTTGATGTAGCATTTTCTTTCTTTTTTTTTTTTTTTTTTCTTTTAAAAAATTATTTATGGGACGCCTGGGTGGCTCAGTTGGTTAAGCAGCTGCCTTCGGCTCAGGTCATGATCCCAGCGTCCTGGGATCGAGTCCCACATCGGGCTCCTTGCTCCGCAGGGAGCCTGCTTCTTCCTCTGACTTTGCCTGTGCTTGCTCTCGCTCGCTCTCTCTCTGACAAATAAATAAAGAAAATCTTTAAAAAAATAAATAAATAAATAAATAAATAAAATAAAAGATTATTTATTTATTTATTTGACACAGAGAGAGAGAGATCACAAGTAGGCGGAGGCAGGGGATGGGAAGCAGGCTCCCCACTGAGCAGAGAGGCTTAACCCACTGAGCCACCCTGGTGCCCCTGTTGTAGCATTTTCAACAAAGAACAATAAATCTGTAGAGAAATGACAGGAAGAAAAGTAATGTTAGACTTTCAAGGGCAGCCCAGTGTGGGACTCAATCCATCATTACCGGAACCCAAGACAGATGCTTAACTGACTGAGCTATCCAGGCGTCCCCCTTCCAGGGGGTTTTTAAGACAATATTCACTGAAATCAGTTCTCTTATTTAACCCTATTTGTGAAAGTCTGCTTAAGATTATGGCCACACCAGGAGCACCTGGGTGGCTCAGTTGATTAAGCATCTGCCTTGGGCTCAGGTCATGATCCCAGGGTCCTGGGATGGAGTGTCATATCATGCTCCCTGCTCAATGGAAAACCTGCTTCTCCCTCTCATTCTGCTGTTCCCCCTGCTTGTGTGCTTTCTCTAAAAATAAATAAATACAATATTAAAAAAAATAAAAAGGTTATGACCACACCAATTCTAGTATGTAGGGGTGGGTTTACCCAAACCAAGTCCCAATTCTCTGACCCACCTTGGTATCCTACAGTTCAATTGAAATCTGACACTGTTTACCAGAAAATACTGTCAGATCTCACAGGTTAAGGATTTAGTCCTCTAAGACTGACTGCACTTCCCCCTTCAGGCACCAGTCACACATCCATGTTCTCATCTCTTGTTTCTGACCAACTTGCTGTAGTCTGGAGGCTCCAATGACCCCCAGCCATCTCAGGTCTGATTAATTTACTAGAGTGGCTCACAGAACTCAGGGAAACATTTTACTTAATAGATTAATGATTTATTGTAAAAGGATATAATTCAAAAATAGCCATATGAAGGGTGAGGTATGTGGAAAGGCACAGAGCGTCTGTGCTCTTTCCTGATACACTGCTCTCCCTGAATCTCCACTTGTTCACCAACCCGGAAGCTCTCTGAACCCTGTCTCTTTGGGGTTTTATGGAGGTTTCATTATATGGGCATGATTGATTAAATCCTCAGCAGTTAATGATTGATTGAACTCAGTCTCCAGCCATTCAGATCTCCAGAGGTCAGGGGTAAGACTAAAACTTCCAACCCTCCAATCATATGGTTGGTTCTCTTGGCAACCAACCCTCATCCTTACTTAGATGCCTTCCAAAAGTCACCTCATTAACAAAAGAAAAGACATCTTTTCTCTCATCATTTAGGAAATTCCAATGGTTTTAGAAGCTCTGTGCCAGAAACAGGGACAAAGATCAAATATATATTTCTTGTGAATCACAGTATCACACTGACCTGGTAAATACACCTATGTTCATAGAGAATTCAGAAAACTTTTCATCTGTGTTGTGACTTTATTTTTGCCTTAGTGAATGTGTTTAAATGCTCAGTGATAAAAACCCAAAATGATTATCTTGTGAATGTTATGTTCTTTTTTTTGAATATTATATTCTATTTTTTAAAAAAACCTTTTTATTTATTTGATGGAGAGAGAAATCACAAGCAGGGAGGCAGAGGGAGAGGGGGAAGCAGGCTCCTCACCCAGTGGAGAGCCCGATGCAGGGCTCGATCCCAGGACCCTGAGATCATGACCTGAGCCGAAAGTAGAAATTTAACCCACTGAGCCACCCAGGTACCCCTGAATATTGTATTCTTAATATCACCTATATAGTTATTCTCCAATTTCTCTCTGAGAGAATAGGCAAGAGCAAGTAACTTACACGTTTGTACCCACAATTCTTTTCAGTTTTTTACTTTAAATATTTTATATATTTGAATTATAAATAGATTGTCATACTATATTAAATGCATAGGCAAACTCTGTGCAGTCTGTAATAAATGATCCTTCATTACAAAAATAGAGAAAAGCTAAAAGGAGTGGAATGAAGTAAGACACAAATACTAAGAAGAGGGTTGGAGTGATTATATTAATATAAGAAATTGTCAACTTTAGGGAAAGTAATATTACCAAAGATAACATAAGGACATTTAAAATATTAGATAAGGGGCGCCTGGGTGGCTCAGTGGATTAAGCCGCTGCCTTCGGCTCAGGTCATGATCTCAGGATCCTGGGATCGAGTCCCGCATCGGGCTCTCTGCTCAGCAGGGAGCCTGCTTCCCTCTCTCTCTCTCTCTGGCTGCCTCTCTGTCTACTTGTGATTTCTCTCTGTCAAATAAATAAATCTTTAAAAAAAAAAAAATAAAATAAAATAAAATATTAGATAAAATTTTTTTTTAAAGATTTTATTTATTTATTCGACAGAGATCACAAGTAGGCAGAGAGGCAGGCAGAGAGAGAGAGAGGAGGAGGAAGCAGGCTCCCTGCCAAGCAGAGATCCCGATGTGGGGCTCGATCCCAAAATTTAATCAAGAAAATGTAAGAATGCTAAATGTATTTGTACATAAGAATAAGCCTTCAAAAATTCTTTAAAAATATTTTTTTCCATTTTTATTTTTTCCTAAAGGAGACAGAAAGCACACACAAGTGGGAGGGGCAGAGGGAAAGGGAGAGAGAATCTCAGGCAGACTCAGCTGAGCTCAGAGCCTGACTTGGGGCTTGATTCCTTGATCCTGAGATCACGGCCTGAGTGGAAACCAAGAGTCAGAGGCTTAACTGACTGAGCCACCCAGGTGCCCTTTAATTTTATTATTATTTTTTTAAGTAATCTCCATGCCCAAAGTGGGGCTTGAACTCAAAACCCCGAGATCAAGGGGTGCATGGTCTACCAGTGGAGCCAGCTAGCAGCCCCCCAAATTATTAATAGAGTAGACCCCAAAACTGTAAGGATATAGAAGACACCACCAATATCATCGGCTAACTTGATTCAATAGATACGCATAAAACATTGCTCCATATTTCAGCAGAATGCACATTCTTCTCACCTACACATGGAATATTCACCAGCATAAACTAAATGCTGGGCATAAAATAAATTTCAGTAAGTTTAAAATTGAATTATACAGAATATATTATCTGTAACAGCAAAAACACAGATATTGAAATTTTACAGAACACTTAAGTTACCAAAAAGTAAAGACATAAGGGAAAGCAGTAGAGAATAAACTGGGAGCATCGTTTTGTAAAACAGGCAAGGGTGATTTGAATATAGAGCTGAAAAGATAAGACAGATGGAATATGGATAAACATTGCTATTAGAATTGACGACTTCTATTTCATAAAGCTCAGACAGCCAAAATTTAAGAGTTAAGAGACACTGAAAGAGGTTTTTCTTCTGTGGAAGATAGCAGAGTAGGAGGATCCTGAGCTTACCTTGTCCCATGGATACTTAGGTAATATATACCTTAGTGTAAATAAACCAGAAAACAATCCAAAGACTGGGATAACAGATTCCCCACAGGTAAATGTAGAGAAGAGGCCACATCAAAAAGGGTAGGAAGGGCAGGGAACCAAACTGACCCACAAGACTATCTGTGGACGGGAGGGACACTGCAGGCACAGAGAATGGAGAGAAGCAGACCCCACACCAGGTACCCAGGGCACCAGGAACTCACACTGGGAAACTTAATACCCATCATATTCAGCTTTGAAAGCCAGAAGGGCTTAACTTCTTGAGTTCTTAAAATCAGGGTGCTTAATACCTGGACCTTTAAAAAATTGGTGGCTTTGAAGGGTGATAGGAAATGGAGTCCCTGCCCATGAAGAGATGCATAAAAACAGCTCCACTGAGATACAGCATAGAGGCAGCAGTTGGAAAAATGCCGTATGTATACTGAAAGGAGATTTATTTTCTGGTTTCAGAACACGTGCTTGAGGGGCAGGGATTTTTAGGTGACTTCTCAAAGGATAAAAGAGTTGTCACGTGCCATTTCCTTCACCTCCACCACTAGGCTAGAAACATGTACGCCTGCAGGACCACTGCAGAATGGACCCTCTTCATTGGCATGCCCCACCCTCTGTAATCCAGCCTTACTGGAGTCCATCCAAAGTGGCTGCAAGTCCCCTGCCACAGCAGAGCAGTGAAAACCCTGCTAGTACCGTGTGTGCCAGGTTCTCCTGTGGACCCCGCTCTGCAGTTCTCCAAAGTGACTTTGGGTCCTCTCCCACAAGCGGAACAGCACAGACCTTGCTAACATGCTTGCATTCTCCAGCAGTCCCATCCCTTCCCCTCCAACATGCTTTCTGTGGGACTGTATCAGAAGCAGCGCCTCAAGCGTGGCAGTGTGCAGGTGGTCTGGACAGGGGCTAGCACCATTGCAAAGTGACTTCTGTCCTGGGGAGAAGGGAAGATAAGCACACACAAGAGTTTGACTGCAGCCCCAGCACTGGGTTGGGGGCAGGCATTTGGGCTGATTGCAGGCTGCACCCACCAGTGAAAGCCTCAGGACAACACAGAGTGTCTTGCTGTTTGGTGCCTGGATCTGACTCAGATGCCTGGTCTGACTCAACTCAAACCCAGGATTGCCCCACACTGCCCCTTTAACAGTACAGGGACCAAACCCTGCCAGCAACGGGGAGAGAGCCATTGCAAGTGGCTTAACTGAAGGCAAAAGGGGCTCAGCTACAACAGTAGGGTGCACATAACACATGTAGGAGACGCTACTGAAGCACCAGGTTCTGGTGAAAAGTGACATCGCACTGCAGGGCGTGACAGAAACTTTTCTTCATAAGGAATACACGAGCAGTAAATCAGCCCTAGAAGAAATGTTGAAGGGGACTCTAAGTGGAAAGGAAAAGCTATAAACAGGAGTAAGAAAAGTAGGAAGATCAACAGCAGTACAATTAAATATAGCTATAAAAATCAGTAAATAGATTCACAATAGGATATAAAGTACAGCACCATAGACTTAAAATGTGGGGTGGAGGAAGGGGCGCCTGGTGGCTCAGTTGTTAAGCATCTGCCCTTGGCTCAGGTCATGATCCCAGGGTTCTGGGATCAAGTCCCACATCAAGCTCCCTGCTCTGTGGGAAGCCAACTTCTCCCTCTCCTACTCCCCCTGCTTTTGTTCTCTCTCTAGCTTACACTCTCTCTCTCTCTCTCTCTCTCTCTGTAAAATAAATAAATCTTAAAAAAGAATGGGTTCAGACTTGTGACTATCAGCTTAATATAGAGTGTTATATGGATAAAATATTATATGCAAACCTAATGGAAACCACAAATCAAAAACCAGTAATAGATATGCAAAAAAAGGGAGGGGAGAGAAATCTCTGTGTTTCACTAAAAGCCAGAAGACAATGAGAGTGGAAGCAAGGGAAGAAAGGAACAGAGGATTGCAAAAATAATTACAAAATAAGTAACAAAATGGCAGTAACTATCAAAAATTACTGTGAATGTAAATGGACCAAATGCTTCAATCAAAAGAAATAAGGTGATGGATTGGGTAAAAAAGTAAGACCCATGTATACACTGCCTGCAAGAGGCTCAGTTATGACCCCAAATACATGCAGGTTGAAAGGAAAGGGATGGGAAGGCATTCATCATGGAAATGGAAAGAAAGCTAAGGTACCAATACTTATGTCAGAAAAAATAGGCTTTAAAACAAAGACTGTAATGAGACAAAGCAGGGCACTGTATAATTAGAACAATCCAGCAACAAGATATAGTAATTTTAATTATTTATGAACCCAACGTGTGAACACCCAAATACATAAAGCAGTTAAACATAAAGGAGTAACTAATCGTAATATAATAACATTAGAGGACTTTAACACCCTAATTACATCAGTGGACAGATCATCTGAACAAAGTCAAGGAAACAGTGACATTGAATGATGCTTTGGATCAGATGTAACTAACATATATTCAGAACGTTTCATCCTGAAACAACAGAATATACATTCTTCTCAATTGCATGTGGAATGTTACCCAGAATAGATCAAGCTAGGCCACCAAACAAGTCTCAACAAATTCCAAAAGATTAAAGTCATACCATGCATCTTTTCTGACCACAATGCTATTAAACTAGAAATAAACCACAAGAAAGAACCTGTAAAGAAGACAAATACAGGAACACAAATACATAAAAAGTCTGTAAAGCCACAGATAGGTGGCTCAAATTGTTGAGCATCTGCCTTCAGCTCAGGTAACGATCTCAAGATCCTGGGATGGAGCCACATGATGGGCTCCCAGCTCAGCAGGAAGTCGGCTTCTCCCTCTCCCTCTGCTTCTCCCTCTGCTTCTCCCCCTGCTTGTGCGCTCTCTGTCTCTCTCAGATGAATAAATAAAATCTTAAAAAAAAAAAAAGAACATGAATACATGGAGGTTAAATAACATCCTACTAAACAATGAATCAGTCAACCAAGAAATCAAAGAAGAAATAAAAAAATACATGGAGACAAATGAAAATGAAAACACAGCAGTCTCAGATCTTTGAGATGTAGCAAAAGCTGTCCTAATTGGAAATTTTATAGCAATACAGGCCTACCTCAAGCAGCGTGAAAAATCTCAAACCTAACCTTAACACCTAAAGGAGCTAGAAAAAGAGCTAAAGAAACCCCAAACCAGTAGAAAGAAAGAAATGATAAAAATTAGAGCAGGAATACAATAGAAATTAAAAACAGAACAATCAATGAAACCAGGAGCTACGTCTTTGAAAAGGTGAATAGAACTGATAAACCTTTAGCCACACTCATCAAAAATAAAATTAAATTAAAAAGAGGACTCAAAAAAAAAAAATAAAAAAAAAAATAAAATAAAAAGAGGACTCATACTAATGTAAAAAAAAAAAAGAGGACTCAAATAGAACCAAAATTGTAAAAGAAATAAAAACCAACACCACAGAAATACAAAGGATTATAGGAATATTATGAAACATATGTCAACAAATTGGACAATCTAGAGGAAATGGATAAATTACTAGAACCATATAACCTCCCAAAACTGAATCAGGAAGAAATAGAAAATTTGAACACACTGATTACCAGCAATGAAATTGAATCAATAATAAAAATCTTGCAATGGGGCGCCTGGGTGGCTCTGGTCATGTTCCTGGGTCCCAGGATCAGGCCCCATGTCAAGTTCCTTGCTCAGCTGGGAAGCCTGCTTCTCCCTCTTCCTCTGCCAGCTGCTCCCCCTGCTTGTGCTCTTTCTCTGTCAGATAAATAAAATCTTTAAAAAGAAAAAAATAAAAACCACCTCTCAACAAACATAAGTCTAGGGCCAGATGGCTTCTCAGGTGAGTTCTACCAAACACTGAAAGAAGAGTTAATACTTACTCTTCTTAAACTATTAAAAAAAATAGGAGAGGAAGGAAAGCTTCCACATTCATTTTATAAGGCTGGTATTACTCTGGTACTCAGACCAGATAAAGACACTACAGAAAAAGAGAACTACAGGCCAATATTTCTGAACATAGATGCAGAAATTCTCAAGAAAATGCTAGCAAACTGGGGGCACCTGGGTGGCTCAGTGGGTTAAGCCGCTGCCTTCGGCTCAGGTCATGATCTCATGGTCCTGGGATTGAGCCCCGAATCGGGCTCTCTGCTCAGCAGGGAGCCTGCTTCCTCTTCTCTCTCTGCCTTCCTCTCTGTCTGCTTGTCATCTCTCTCTGTCAAATAAATAAATAAAATCTTTTAAAAAAAATGCTAGCAAACTGAATCCAACCAGACATTAAAAGTATCATTCACTGTGATCAAATGGAATTTATTTCTGGGATGCAAGCGGATTCTTTATCATATATCATATCATATATCACATCATATCAACAAGAAATAGGATAAAAACCACACAATCCTTTGAATAGATGTAGAAAAAGTACTTGACAAAATAAACATCCACTCCTGATAAAAATCTACAACAGAGTAGTTTTAGAGGAAATATACCTCAACATGATAAAAGGCCATTTTGGAAAACCCACAGCTAATACTCAATGGTGAAAAACTAGGAGCTTCCCCCTAAGATCAGGAGCAAGACAGGGATGTCCAGTGTCACCACTTTTATTCAGCATTGTACTGGAAGTCCTAAAAAAAGCAATCCGACAACAAAAATAAAAGGCAGCCAAATTGTTTAAGGAAGAAGTAAAACTTTCACTATTTGCAGAGGATATGACACTTTATATAGAAAACCCAAAAGACTCCTCCAAAGAACTGCTAGAATTGATAAATGAATTCAGTAAGGTCACAGGATACATATCCATTACACTTTTATACACTAATAATGAAGTGGCATAAAGAGAAATTAAGAAACAATCTTAATTATAATTGCACCAAAAGTAACAAAATTTCTAGGGATATACTTAACCAAGGAGGAAAAAGGCCTGCACTATGAAAAGTATAAAACACTGTTGAAAGAAAGTGAAGATGACAGATACTCTGTGCTCATGAATTGGGAGAGCAAATATTGTTAAAATGTCCCTATTGCCTAGAGCAATCTACACATTTAATGCAATCCCTGTTAAAATACAAAACAGCATTTTTACAGAACTCGAACAAATAATCCTAAAATTTGTGCGGAACTATAAAAGACCCGAGTAGCCAAAGCAGTCTTGAAAAAGAAGAAAAAAACTAGAGGTATCACAATCTCAGATTTCAAGATCTATTACAAAGCTCTAGTATTCAAAACATTATGGTACTGGCAGAAAAGTAGACACATAGATCAGTAGAACAGAACAGAGAGCTCAGAAATAAACCCACCATTATATGGTCAATTAGCCTTCAGCAAAGGAAGCACAGATACTCAAAGCGAGTCTCTTCAATAAATGGTGTTGGGAAAGCTGGACAGGTGTATGGAAAACAATGAAACTGGATCACTTTCTTACACCATACTCAAAAATAAACTCAAAATGGGTGAAAGACCTAAATGGAAGACCTAAAACCATAAAAATTCTGGAAGAAAGCGCAGGTAGTAATTTCTCTGACGGACCATGGCAACATTTTTCTAGATAGGTCTCCTAATGCAAGGGAAACAAACAAAAATAAAATATTGGGACTACATTCAAATAAAAAGTCTTTGCAGAGTGAAGAAAACAACCAAGCAAAAAGACCACCTACTGAATGGAAGAAAATATTTTAAAATGATATGTCCAGTAAAGGGTTAATATCTAAAATATATAAAGGACTTACACAACTCAACACCAAAAACCAAATAATTTAGTTAAAAAATGGGCAGAAGACATGAACAGACATTTCTCCAAAGACATCCAAGTGGCCAACAGACCCATCTCAAAATCACTAGTTGTCAGGGAAATGAAAATCAAAACCACAGTGAGCTATCACACCTGTCAGAATGGCCAAATTCAAAAACACAACAGCTGTTGGTCTGCACTGTTGGTGAGAATGCAAGCTGGAAAGTGATATATATATCCCCAAAGGATACATTATTCAGCTGTAAAAAAGAATGAAACTTTGCCACATGGGATATTGTGGTTGGGTCCACTGCTAAGTGATACTGATCAGAGAAACAAATACCATATAATTTCAGTCATATGTAGAATTTAAAAAAAAATTTTTTTAAATATTTTATTTATTTATTTGACAGACAGAAATCACAAGTAGGCAGAGAGGCAGGCAGAGAGAGGGGGAGGGAAGCAGGCTCACCGCCGAGCAGAAAGCCTGATGCGAGGCTACATCCTAGGACCCTGGGATCAAGACCTGAGCCGAAGGCAGAAGCTTTAAGCCACTGAGCCACCCAGGCGCCCCCATATGTAGAATTTTTTAAAAATATTTTATATATTGGGCGCCTGAGTGGCTCAGTGGGTTAAGCCACTGCCTTCGGCTCAGGTCATGATCTCCGGGTCCTGGGATCGAGTCCCGCATGGGTTGGTGCTTCCCTCTCTCTCTCTCTCTCTGCCTGCCTCTCTGCCTCCTTGTAATCTCTGCCTGTCAAATAAATAAATAAATAAAATCTTTAAAAATATATATTTTATTTATTTATTCGACAGATCACAAGTAGGCAGAGAGGCAGGCAGAGAGAAAGGAGGAAGCAGGCTCCCCACTGAGTAGAGAGCCCAGTGTGGGGCTAGAGCCCGATGTGAGACTAGAGCCTGATGTGGGGCTCGATCCCAGGCCCCTGAGGTTATGACTCCAGCCGAAGGCAGAGGCTTAACCTACTGAGCCACCCAGGTGCCCCTGTATGTGGAATTTAAGGGGAAAAAAAAACAGACATGAGAAAAAATGAAACTGAAAACAAGACCCTTTTTTTTTTTTTTTTTAAGATTTTATTTATTTACTTGAGAGAGAGACAGTGAGAAAGAGCATGAGCAAGGAGGTCAGAGGGAGAAGCAGACTCCCCATGGAGCTGGGAGCCCGATGCGGGACTCGATCCCGGGACTCCAGGATCATGACCTGAGCCGAAGGCAGTTGTCCAACCAACTGAGCCACCCAGGCGTCCCTGAAAACAAGACCCTTAAATGTGGAGAACAAATGTGGTTACCAGATGGGAGGTGGGTGGGGGATGGGTGGAAAAGCTGAAGCGAATTAAGAGTACCCTTGGGGGCACCTGGGTGGCTTGGTGGGTTAAAGCCTCTGCCTTCGGCTCAGGTCACAATCTCAGGGTCCTGGGATCAAGCCCCGCATTGGGCTCTTTGCTCAGCAGGGAGCCTGCTTCCCTTCCTGCCTCTCTGCCTACTTGTGATCCCTCTCTCTCTGTCAAATACATAAAATATTTTTTAAAATAAAATAAAAAATCTCTTAAAAAAAAAAAGGGGGTACCCTTAGGATGATCACTGAGTAATGTGTAGAATTGGTGAATCACTAGATTGCCCATGTGAAACTAATATAACACTTTGTTAATTATACTGGAATTTAGAAAAAAGGTGAGAGAGGGTATCACCAATGTCTAACATTGTGAAGGGATCAACACATAGTCCATACAGAGAAATCGTATTAATCAGAGCAAGAAATAAGACTCATCTAAATGGACAAAATACGAGTGGTCAATGGAAGGGGGAACCCAAGTGGCTATCAGACCTATGAAAATATATACACATTTAAATTTAGGAATTCATCGAACACATAGTAGAATGTAAAGACAGTTCTAATTCATCTGAAGTTTTTGCTAGAACTAACCTCACAAATATAGACAGAAATAGCAGTAAGACTGTATTAATAACATTCAGCAGTGTATAAAATGTACTGTACACTATAACCAAGAGTGATGTATTCCAGTCATGCCAGGTTGCTTTAATTTTTGATGACAAAGAGTGTTATCTAACATATTAGCAGCTTAAGAAAAATCATCAATTTGTGCAGAAAAATAACTAGCATAAGTGAATAACAGTGCTATGTGTAGGTTCTCTTACATAAATCTGTAAGTACACATGTAGGAGGTAGGTACAGATGTGATTTGAACTTTAGTCTAGTGGTCAACAATGTGTAGAACACAACTGAATTATAAAATTTTACAGATCAATTCTATACCATCAAATAATAAAATTCTTAGTAATGAATATCAAATGTTTAATTTCTTTCATTAACATTAATATTCATTTCCAAATACTTTATTGAAAACTACAAAGTTGTCTGAATATTACTGAAAACTTCATTATTGAAACTTACAAACACTTCTGCTGAGAGAAATTAAAGGTGTCCTAAATAAATGGTGTGGTATTTTCCATAGAATTTGGTGGTTTCACTTTTTCTCCCTGGAAGTGTACAGTACTCCCTTGGGTCTTCAGTATTAAAGGACATGAACTTCCTCGACATGGAACCTGGTGAGTGCGGGTCAGGAATTCAGTCTGAGCATCCATAGACTAGAGAGACTCCCTGAGGCCCAGTTTACCTCAGGACAGTTGGAGAGGTTTGAGGGGTGAGTTTCTGGTTCCCACTGGAGATGAGCGCACAGAACCTTCTGAATCATTAGTGCAGATTAAGGGGGTGTGTGTGGGTGGTCAGGAGTTACTTTCTTCCAATGTGAAGGGTTTCAAGTGGTGTTGGGAGAATGACCAAAAGATAGCTTGTAGTTTCCCAGGCAAGAACCCCAACCACCCTGTGTTTTAGATGCTATTGTTTCCCCCATGTCAGCAATGAGGAGATGGAGGCTTAGAGAGGTACTCTTAATTCGCTCTAGAGCTCAGGCCCTGAAGTCAGATGCCATCTGCCAGATTGCATTGCCAATTTGAACCCAAACACCACATGATTGGTTATAATTCAAGTTCAACATTTCTGAATTTGAACATAAGATCTAGAAGAAGTGTGCTACAAAATTTTAAATGATGTCCTCCTTTAGCTACCATTTATTCCAAAGGAAAAAATATTTCTTAAATTGTAAATCTTGAACTACTTTGCTTAGAATAACATAACCTTTGTGCAGTGGGCTACTCAAAATGTATAACAGCATTCTGATGTTTGATAACTTTTCTCTTGGAATAATTTTGAATGTCACAGATTGTACACACTATGCCATCCTGTAAAATTTTTAACCATTCCTGTTAAGGCTACTTGTTAGTCTGGGTATGGGTATGGGTTTTGATAGATACTGTCTTTAACTCTGCAGGTAGACAATCTGGATTCATTTCCACCTCATGGGTGCATGAGAGCCCTGTTTTGTGGTGATGAGGTTCATTTACATATAACATCACGGAGATGTAGGTACTATTTTTTCTTGTCATTTTAAAGAATGTAGCATTACTTGTGAGGAACATGTAAATATCATCACAGAGGTCTGCCAGGGAAGTTTTGTCTTCATTTTTTATTTTGTATCACAGAGTCCCAAATTAGGAGCCGTGAGGCGCACCTGGGTGGCTCAGTGGGGTAAGTGTCTGACTCTTGGTTTTCGCTCAGGTCATGATCTCAGGGTCCTGGGATTGAGCCCCAGGTTGGGCTCCACGCTCAGTGGACAATCTGCTTGTGGATTCTCTCTCTTTTTTCTCTTTCACAAATAAATAAATCTTTAAAAACGATTAGGAGGGTGAGGCTGGGATATACAAATCCTGAACCTCTGAAATAGCCAGAGACCGTTCATTCATGGCTTAGGACATGGTCCATCGGCTGGAGACTTGAAGAGGAGGTGTGGAGTGCAAAATATGGCTTGGGAGCAACTGGCAGGCTCAGCATACCTTAGGCTTTCAGTAAATGGTACCTTCAACTTCTACCTGCTGATGACCCTGGCTTCCTTCCTGAGCTCCTCAGAGTGGTGGTTACTACAATACCCAGAAGGCTCTGCTTTGTGAGGTGGCAACTCCCCGCCAGTGATGGCCCAGGAGAAGGGGTCTTTTTCTGTCTGTGCTTCAATCACAACAGAACTTCTGGAGTTATCTTCGTGGTGGCTCTGTTGTTTTATTTTGTTGGTTTGTTTTCAGAGAGGACTGTGTATTGGGAGGCAGGTGGGCCAACCTGGGAGACTTGCTCAGAGAGTTAAGGCAGGATTCCCACAGGCAGAGGAGACTGACTGCTGGGAACTATGGTTAGTCAGAGATCATGGAGCACCCTCCCCCCGCCCCACCAGAGGGCAGCGTTCAGATTAAGTCAAATGGTGTGAAACCCGTGTGCAGGAAATCAAGGGAATGCTAAATTCTGCCTCTCTAACATGACCAAAGCTATAGCACGGAAAGGTGCACAGAGGCCCTTTGAGCTGTGGAGGAAAGTCACGGGCACTGATTGGATGTGCTTAGCTTTGAGATTGATCCCCTTCGGGCAATCCCAGGAGACCCAGGGGACTCTACAGCCTCTATCCCAACACAGTCAGCAAAACAGGTGTGAACTGCACTTAGTTGTGCTGCCAGCCTGGGCACAGTTATCCAAGCTGCTTCCAAATCTTTTCTCATCCTGGGAAGAAGTATTCAAAAAAAGGATTTTAAAATGTGTTGCTTCTTCTAAAATCAACATCCTAGTAACTTGGCTAAGCCTGTGCAGCTGGTGGCACAGAGGCACCCTTCCCGCCCCTGGCCCTACAAGTCAGCTGCATAAGGCCATTGGGCTGATGCTGGCCAAGCACACAAAGGTTAGTGGTTAAGAGGTAGCAGTGTCAAGGTCATTGTCCCACCCCAGCCCCCACCAGAGGTCACATGCTGGAAAAGTCCTGTCTTGAGCACACTTTCTTGTAGAGCCTAATGTCCTCAGATTTAGGAGGGGGTCCTGAAGTTTCCTGGGTTGGGTCCAGGGATGGGGGATGCTGTGATGTGAAGACCACTGATGACATTCAGAAAGACAGGGAAGGAGGTAGCGAACTTGCCTCAGAACATCAGGGTGAAGCCAGTGAATGTGACCTGGTTCCAGAGAAGGATCACAAAACTCTGGAGCCCCACCCCCACCGCAGAGGAGACAATGAAAGAGACAAGGAAGACAGCCCACAGTTCACTTGCACCACAAGTGGAGGTCTTCACACACCTTGGACATCATGACAAGGTCCAGGTCCAAATGGCAGCCATCATGGTGGCTATTCTGGCTACTGCTTTTTTTGCCCCTGCGCTGTAAGATTATTAGAGCCCCATGTGGTATGTTGGTTTCTAGGGGTGTAGATTGACCAACGGGTACACTAGCATCTTCATGTCCAGCCATTGTGCTGCTGCTCCTGTTTTATCCACAGGCTCCAGGAAGGACTGAACTCATGGCTCTGTGCTCACCTTCCTCCAGATGGGATTCGTCTTCCTTCATTCCGTCCACGGAATTGAGTCTGTGGGCCCTGAGGACATGAACTCAATCCAAACAAGCAGTTACGTGGAGAGATTCCCCAACAGGACCCAGAGACAGAAACCCATTGTAGGCAGGTCGAGGCGCTTGGAGGTGAGGCTGAGCTCTGTTCAACACACCACAGGTCTCATTCCTTTCGGGTGGAGACAGCAGAGGGCCAGGATCGAAGCCAAAAGGGTGAGCTCAGCCTCTGTTCTGAGGGTGACAGGAGCCATGGGAACTTGGAGTGGGCTCGGCAGGCTCCCCTGCTGCAGACTGTAGAAGATGGTGGAGGGCTGGGGTGCTGGTGGCGGCGGGGGTGGAGATAAAAGAAGCCGACCCAGTGGGGAACAAGCAAAGGCTATTGATTTAGAGCTTGCTGGCACCATCACATTGGCTGAGACTTAGAGGCAGGCAAGGCGGTAGGAAAGCTGACTGGCCCAGATGGGAAGCAGGCACAGAATTTCGGGAAGATGGCGCTTTCTACTGGCTCTTGTCGCTCCGGGTCAGTTGCAGTGGTTGTGGTTTGACTTCTGCTGGTTGTTGCAGAGGTGTGCACTATGGCAAAACCATCTGCAAGTCTCCCAAACAGAGGAGAGTAATCCGCTTCTTAGGGGAAAGGGGGAAGCTGGGAAGATTCTTACAAAAAGGCTGCTGAAGTAATCTGGGAGTTTGAAGGATAGTTGCTTCTCATTGGCTGGGCTGCGAGCTGTGCTCCTCTCTCATTGGCTGGGCTGAGTGTGATCCTCTCTTGTTGGTTGGGCTGAGAACTGTGATCCTCTCATTGGCTGGCTGTTGGGACGAGGTTGAGGAAAGGCTTTCCCCCTTATGGTATAGGATAGTGGTTTCCATGTGCAAGGTCTGTCTCCTCTTGTGTTTGCAGATGCCGCTGAGTGGTCAGGCATCTGAAAGGCCCCCTTCCCGCGCCTCCCAAGTCCATTTTAGTGAGGTTTCCCTTGTTAATTTTAACAGTAGTGAATTAATAGTTAAATACGTTATGAATGTTCAGCAAGATAAGTGTAGTCACTGTACAAAATTATTACAGTATTATTGACTGTACTTCTTATACTTTTCACCCCATGGCTTATTTTATAACTGGAAGAATGCTATATTTATATGTGGTCACACCGCAGGAGATCCAAGAAGACTAGGCCTGTAGTTCCGATGAGTATTGATGAACTATGTCGGTGATTGCTATGAAGGGGGCAGAACAGGTTGTATTTTCTGTTACTTTACTCAGGCCTGTTTTGTTTACCAAAGTGCTTTGTGGGAGGTGGGGGGGAGGCAGAGAAGACTCAAAGTTGTGAACATGCTGCAGCCCTCAACCGAACGGGCAACATCAGTTGTCAAATGGATGTTCAGAGGATTAGCTGGGGATAGGAAGGTCAGACTGTGAGGGCACAGCATGTGTATAATAGATAAAATAATGGCTTCCCACCCCATCCACGTTCTTTTTTTTTTTTTTTTAACATTAGTTTACATTTTTTTTTAAAGATTTTATTTATGTGTTTGGCAGAGAAAGAGAGATCACAAGTGGGCAGAGAGTCGGCAGAGGGAGGGGGGATGCAGACTCTCTGCTGAGCAGAGAGAGCCAGATGCGGGACTTGATCTTAGGACCCTGATATCATGACCTGGGCAGAAAGCAGAGGCTTTAACCCACTGAGCCACCCAGGCACCCCAGCTACGCATAGTCTAATCCCTTGAACCTCTGGCTGTGTTACCTCATGTGGCAAAAGGGATTTTAATGTGTGTGATTAAATTAAGTATATTAACAACATGAAGAGATTACCACTGGGCCCAATGTATTTGCAGGAGGATAGAGTCAGAGAAGATTTCAGGAAGTAAACAGGTCAGAGTGATAATAATTGCTGACTTTGAAGTTGAAGAAGGGGCAGGGAGTCAAGGAATGCAGAAGGTCTTGAGAAATTGGGAAAGATGAAGAAAGATTTTTTTGTAGAACTGCCAGAAGGAACACGATCCTGATGACATCTTGATCTTATCCTGGTGAATCCCATTTTGGATTTATAATCTTTACAACTGTAAGAAGAAAAATTTGTGTTGACATAAGTTGCAGAGCTGGTAATGATTTGTCACAGCAGCTGCAGGAAACTATAACAGTGTGCAGTGGAGAACTGGAAGAAGGCTGAGGGTACCTGAAATATGTGTATAGTCCTGGGTGCCTGAGACTGAAGAGAAGGTCCAGATCAGGAGGTCTTCAAGCAGGACTGGGGGCTTTCCTTTGGCAGTTGGGACCACTGGAGGTTTGGGGCAGGATGGGATCCCAGTTAAATGCTTGGTATTGCCAAGGATTCTCTCCACACTGTGTGCAGAGCGATATGTGAGGAGTCTGGTGTGCTGTCTCTGGTATGGGGGAGAAGAGTCGTGGTGAGTAACAGAAGCTGCGTGAGAGGTGTGGTCTGAGAATTGATGTGCACGATAGGAGTGAGTGGGAACTGATAGTCCTGCACCCCATTCCCAGGGGCTTCCGTGAGAACAGGGAGCTGGGCTTATGTCCTGGCATGATTTAGGGTCCCCCGGGGGGATTGGCTGGCATGGGGGGAAGAGGGTGAGCATGACGTTGTTGTGAGTAGACAGAGTGGGTATACTCAGTCAAGAGACTTCCTGGACTGTGCTGGCCATGTCATTGCAGGTCTGTGTGATCTCTGAGGATGTTTTTGTGTCCTTCTCCCGGGAAGAATGGATGCTCCTTGATGATTCTCAGAGACTTTTATATCAGGATGTGATGCTGGAGAACTTTGCACTTTTAGCCTCACTGGGTAAGGTCTGCATGCCAATCCCATCTGCTTTTTCTTTTTCTCCAGGGTCTGCTCTGTCCTTCCCATGGGCAGGTCATAAGCTCTGCTTCCTTGCCAGGTTTCCTGGAGTAGCGGCTGTGGGCGCCCGGTTTGCGCTGTACGGAGTGTTCTCATCTCCTAGCGAGCCAGTCCCAAAACCTTGCAGTGAAGGGTTGAGAGGCATGAGGTGTGGTTTGCCCAATGGATCCCATAGTTGTGCTCCTTTTGGGGGCCTGGTGAATCTGTCCAGAATGATGGCACTGCTATGCCTAAGGTTCTGCTTCCTTTCTGTAGGGGACATTTTCTGGAGCTTAATTGTACCAGGAGTTACAGGTACTCAAGTAGTCACTACTTATGGGTATCTTTGTGCAGTTCCTCCAAAACCCTCCTTCTAGGTTAAAAAAAAATTTTTTGTAAAGATTTTATTTATTCATTTTAGACAGACAGAGAGAGCATGAGTGGGGCAAGGGGCAGAAGGAAAGGGAGAGAATCCCAAGCAGACTCCATGCTGAGTGCAGAGCCCAACATGGGGCTTGATACCACGACCCCGAGATAATGACCTGAGCTGAAACCCAGTCAGACACTCAACCAACTGAGCCACCCAGGTGCCCTCCCCCACCCCACTGCCAAGGTTGTGTTTTTTTGTTTTGTTTTGGTAATAATTTTTTTTAACTTACGGAGTATCATAGGATGCCTTGCTCTGTCCAGTAGTGTCCGCTCACCTGTCATTTGTTTCTCTTAGGAATTACATATTCCAGATCGCACTTAGTCACCCCACTGGAGCAGAGGGCAGATCCTCGGATAGCTGACCAGGTGGATATGGCTCCAGCCACAGAAAGGAAGACTTGGAAGGGACCTGGACCTGGTGAGTGGATGCGAGGGAAGGGCATGATATCAAGGTTGGATTCAAAACTAGCAGTACTAACTTTTCATACCAGTGTTGGGCTTCAAGGCTGCTGGCTACACCGTATTTCTACCCATCCTTCCCCATTCTTGATACTGCAGCTTATCTCCTGTCTGCTTCTAGGCCCCTGCCGTGTTCTATATGCCCGGCATCCAGGCCCTGTCCTGGGATCAAGCCCCGCATTGGGCCCTCTGCCCAGCAGGGAGCCTGCCTCCTCCTCTCTCTCTCTCTCTCTCTCTCTCTCTCTCTGCCTGCCTCTCTGTCTACTTGTGATCTGTCTGTCAAATAAATAAATAAAAATCTTTAAATAAAAAAAGGAAAAAATAAAGAAAAATAAATAAATAAGTAACCCTTGAGCCCCAGATACACACTTGTTAGTGGGTCTTCCTGGGCTTGCACGTGCCCTTCTGCATAGCACTTCCCCATCTCCACAGCCAGAGACCTACTGGAAGCCACTTGCTGTACTCTGTCCACATATCCTTGTCCTCAGAAGGCTCCCTTCATTCAATGACTTTTGGAGACCCAGTTCTGCATTGCAACCCCTTCCTGAACCTTCCCCACCTCTCTTGTCCTATAAACGGTCCCACTGAGGTACTCCCGGATGTGTCGCATACATATTAACAATGGGGTCGCCCTTCCCAGTAAGTGTGACATGCATGTCAGCAGTACTTCTCTGCTTCCAGGTGGTTGGTCTGCGGTGGAGGATGAGGCCACGTCCCCTGAGCAGAGTGTTTCTTTAGAAGGAGTGTCACCGGTCAGGACTCCGGTGGCAGGTCTGAAGCTCCATCCCTGGGATGGATCTGGCTCAATATTGAAAGAAATCTTACACCTGACTGAATACCAGGGGGAGGAAGCCAGGCTGGAACCACACAGTGGTGGGGCCTGTTGGAAGCCTCCTGGGCTCAGGGCAAACGTCCATCAGCACCACACTGCAGAGAAACCCTTCAGAAGAGACGAGGACAGCGGCTCTGCAAAAATCTGCGGATTCCATGTGCCAGAGAAGACCTGTACACACAGTGAGGGTAGAAGGGACTTTCCAGCCACCTCAGACCTTCTTCAGCACCAGGTCTCCCATATTAGGACGAGGCCCCACAAGAGGACGAGGCCTGGGGGAGCCCTTCACCCTGGACAGCAGCATCACAGGTGCTTCGAATGTGGGAAATTGTTCACCCGCAAAGACACACTTACTCGGCACCAGAGAATCCATACTGGAGAAAGACCTTATGAGTGCAGCAAATGTGGGAAATTATTTAGCCAAAGCTGTGACCTTTTTAAACACGAGACCATACACACTGGAGAAAGACCTTATGAGTGCAGTGAATGTGGGAAATTCTTTAGACAGGTCTCTGGCCTGATTGAACACAGGCGAGTTCACACTGGTAAAAGACTCGACCAGTGCAGAAATTGTGGAAAATTCTTTAGTAGTAAGTCCAACCTCATTAGACACCAAGAAGTGCACACAGGGGCAAGGCCTTATGTATGCAGTACATGTGGGAAAGAATTCAGCTGCAAACACACACTTGTTTTGCACCAGAGGACTCACACTGGAGAAAGGCCTTATGAGTGCAGTGAATGTGGGAAGGCCTTTAGCCAAAGTTCCCACCTTAATGTACACTGGAGAATTCACAGCAGTGATTATGAGTGTAGCCGATGTGGGAAAGCATTTAGCTGCATCTCTAAACTCATTCAGCACCAGAAGGTTCACTCTGGAGAGAATCCTTATGAGTGCAGCAGATGTGGGAAAGCCTTTACCCAAAGGCCAAATCTCATTCGGCACTGGAAAGTTCATACTGGAGAACGGCCCTACGTGTGCAGCAAATGCGGGAAAGAGTTTATCCGCAAACACACACTTGTTCTCCATCAGAAAATTCATACTGGAGAAAAGCCTTAATACCACAGCAGTTGCGGGAAATCCTTTAGCCATTACCCCAACTTATTATCCATTTGCAAATTCCTGGCAGCAGACCTAGGACAGCCTTTACTACGGACCAAACTTTATCCAGCCCTGGAAAATCCACACCAGACAAAGGCCTCAGCGGTACAGGGAATGTGCCATCTCCTTGTTCAGTGTAGCAGCTCTCGTCAGAGAGGAGCTGCGAGAGTAGGCTTTGTGAGGGTGCCGTCATTCAGAAGTGGTACCTCACATGTATGAACCTCTGCGCAGGGGAGGCTCCTTGTAAGTGCCTGATACATCAGTGATATCAGGACCTGTATGTGCATTGTAAATTGTCAAGGCCCTTTGTCAGTGCTAAAAGCCATCCCACTACTACCATCTGCCCAAGTCCTGCGGTGCGTGTCGGTCACTCCAGCATGCTTAGGCAGGCGGACCTGTGCTGTCTCCGTAGTCCCTAGAAGGAGTCATGATCAACCTCCATGGTACATGGGGGGGCTCATTTCCTTACTTTTGTCTGGGTTAGGCATGGAAAAAATCAGCACACAAGATGGGTTTTCCAGGTAGCTTGCAAAGATTTATCCTCATGGACTTTCTCATCTCGTGTGATGCTCACTGTGGATGTGTGCAGTCTCACGGCCTTCAGCCCTGGAAGCACATACCTCACATCACTCATGTGTGAGTGCAATAATAAAGGGCTTATTCTTGAGCTATTTTTATTTTTTTCAAGATTTTATTTATTTATTAGAGAGAGACGGTCTGAGTGTGGTGGTGGGGGGGCAGAGTGAGAGGGAGAAGCAGGCTTTCCGCTGAGCAGGGAGCCCAACATGGGGCTCGATCCCAGGATCCTGGGATCATGACCTGAGCTGAAGGCAGACACTTTATTGACTGAGCCGTCCAGGCGCCCCACTTTGAGCTGCTTTTAATCTGGAGGGTTCTCATTGTGTGGAGTGTGTTGAGGACACACCTGTGTTCTGCAAACATGAAAGGATAAAGTTTATGGGAGGCCCCAGTTTTCCATGTCTCAGGACATGATGATGGTAGAGAAAAGCTGTCACACCAGGTTTGACCTAATTTGTGTTGCTACCCAAAGTCTTCTAGGAAAGCCTTAGGAGCTTTGGGAGACCTGTCATGGCAGTCTTCAATTCGTGAGTCCCTAAGTAACTGTAGGAAGGGGGTTGTGACAGCCTCCATTGCATCTGAGAGCAGAGTGAGTTTGGTCCCTTGTCCCCATGGAATGTTTCATATCCCCAGACGCTATTAAGAAGAGTCTGGCCTCTGGTACCTGGCAAGAAGTCCGAGTTCAGAATTAAGTAGGTGGGAGTCACTGGTGGGAAGACCTACAGGAGCCAGGTTGGGGCCATAATGGATACAGGAACAAAGCGCGATTAACACGGAGTCAGAGTGGTTGCAGCACCCTGGGAGGGCTCCCCACAACAGGCGCCTGCTCATAGTACTCCCGTATCGTGGCTGAGCAGGAGAAGATAGAGAAATTTTCAGGACTTCCAGAGCTGTCTCCTCTGGCCAAGATCCCTTGCAGGACAAATAACCCAAATATTTCGTGGATTCCCTTAGGCCATAGATGCTTCAGGTCAGAACTCTTGCTGTGGCGGCAGGAAAGTGGATTGAGAGACGGGAGATCTGGGATTCCAGGGATGTGGCTTTTGTGACTTATCCAATATTCTTTTTTTTTTTAAGGTTTTATTTATTTATTTGTCAGAGCACAAAGCAAGGAGGGTGGCAGGCAGAGGGAGAGGCAGGTTCCCTGCTGAGCCAGAAGACTGATGAGGGACTTGATCCTAGGACCCTGGAATCCCCACCTGAGCTGAAGGCAGATGCTCAACTGACTGAGTCACCCAGGTTTCCCAACTTAATCAATGTTCTTGGTATAGAAACAGCTTTCCTGAGTTGCCAGTTTATGCTGCCACTGAGGCAGGACTACCCCCAAAGCAAGAAGAGACAGTGGAGTATTATAAGGTTGCCTGGAGGATTTAATTTGCCTTTTTCCTATTTTCTTAAGGTGGACTATGTTATTTATATGAGAACTCCTAATACTGTCATTTTGTAAGTTTCCCTGTAATTACTACGTTAGCAGAATTCCCCACATTCTGATATAGTGTGCATTTATTTCATCTAAGAATTGGTTTAAAATTGGACTAAAAAGTTCCAGGTTTATTTCTAGGGACTTCTGAGTATCTGTCTTTACCACTAAGACACATGCTAAGATCGGGGCCGTGTTGTTTAATATCCAAAAATTTCCCGACCACACCTTGTCCCAGTTCCATTGCTGATGGTTTCCAACTGGCATAATGGTTAGATAGTTTGGTTTGACTGTGTTACCAGAGAGGCATAAAAACTCCTACTGGAATCTTCTGACTCTGGAAGCCAGTGTTCATCACTCACATATTTGTGGTGTAGTCTGGGAGTGAATCACAAGAGTGTGTGAATAAAAATCGGGAAACTGCGTATCCACTTTGACCCCCAGTATGGCCCTGCATTTTCTTCTCTTGGTATGTTACATCTTTCGCTTTTAAGAAAACCTCCCATGAGTATGTTCTGTGGAGTCTTTAAAGTGTTTTCAGGTACAATACTTGTGAAATGTTTCCAGTTCATGATGAGGATGGGATATTTAATATGACCCCTGATTCTAATTCAAGTAATAGTGACTAAGCAGGGAGCTCCTGCCTGGTTAGTTGGTAGAGCATGTGATTCTTTTTTTTTTTTTTTTAAGATGTTATTTATTTATTTCACAGAGAGAGATCACAAGTAGGCAGAGAGGCAAGCAGAGAGAGGGGAGGAAGCAGGCTCCCTGCCAAGGAGAGAGCCCGATGTGGGGCTCGATCCCAGGACCCTGAGATCATGACCTGAGCCGAAGGCAGAGGCTTAACCCACTGAGCCACCCAGGTGCCCCTCTTTTTTTTTTTTTTTAAAGATTTTATTTATTTACTTGAGAGAGAGACAGTGAGAGAGAGCATGAACGAGAAGGTCAGAGAGAGAAGCAGACTCCCATGGAGCTGGGAGCCCAATGCGGGACTCGATCCCGGGACTCCAGGATCATGACCTGAGTGGAAGGCAGTCGTCCAACCAACTGAGCCACCCAGGCGTCCCAAGCATGTGATTCTTGATCTCAGAGTTCAAGCCGCACATTGAGTGTGGAGCCTACTTAAAAAAAAAAAAAAATTTTTTTTTTTTTTTTACTTAGTGCACAGGAAGCAAGATGACAGAGGCTGGTGAGGAAGGATTTTTGTTAATAGATTGGTTTCCAGGCCATCCCTGGGTTGGGTATGCATAAGGGATGTACTCAGAAACAGGAAGGAAAATAAATGTGAGAACTGTAGTCTATAGGTCCATGCTAAGTGGATTGCAAATCAAAGACAAACAGGGGATGTCAGCCAAGAATGTGATTCCTTGGCGGTCCCCCCCACCCCTTTTCTAGTAAAAAGCATCAGAGTATTGGGGTCTGTTATCAAAGGAACGAGACTGAGACAAAGAGAAAGTTATGCAAAGCTTTATTCTGTGCCAAGCATCAGAAGTCAGACTGACTTGAGCCAAAATCCAGAGCTGGACCCTTCATCCACTGAGCCACCCAGGCACCCTGGTTGATTGACAGCAGTATTTCTCAATGTTTTCAGGAATGAAAAAACCATATTTTGGAGATAAAAGCTTCAGAATGATCAAGCACATTGGTATAGCAGTCACATGCTCTGTTTGAGTCTGTCTTTTCTCGGACTTCTTAGAACCTTCTTCTCAAAGTTCTCAGAGGTTATAACCATTTCTTAGCTTTTACTGATGTGTAGGGAGATGGAATGTGGGATTCCCCATAACTATTTCTGCCCCTGTCTTTAAACAGCTGAAGTCTGTATCTCACTGCTGTTTTATTCTGAGACAACTTCAAGTACTAAAGCAATAGTATTACCAGTACTTGAAGAAAGAAGTATCACTTCCCTGCAAGAAGGTGAGATCATGGGGTGGCTCAGTGGGCTAAAGCCTATTCCTTCCGCTCAGGTCATGATCCCATGGTTCTGTTATTGAGCCCCATGTCCGGCTCTCTGCTCAGCAGGGAGCCTGCTTCCCTTCCTCTCTCTGCCTGCCTCTCTGCTTACTTGTAATCTCTCTCTGTCAAGTGAATAAATAAAATCTTAAAAAAAAAAAAAAGGTGATATCATTGGGTTCAGACAACCCTTCATTTCAGGGTTCAGATTCTCCCTTTGCACACTTGCTCCTACTGAAAATAGCAAGACTTGTTCGGTACCAAAAATAGCATCAGTTAAGCTGCACTATGTTTGGGATGATGTCAGACTCCTAAAAGGAATTAAGTACATTTGAGAATACGGAGTAAAAATATAGGGGTAAAAGTGTTCTTTGATAGATGCGACACACTCACTGTACAGGCGATAGGGGTTTTAGTGTGGAAACAGAGGCTGACGGCGTCATTGACCACTTCATTTGGGGTGGCCTACCATTCCTTGTCCTTCAACATCGTGTACTGTATGGGGTGTGGAAGAGAAAAAACCACAGGCCACAAGTGGAGCGGAGCCACTTTTTCTCCATCATGTCAGCAGACCAGGGTGGAATACCTAAGCTCAATGCATTTCCAACCTCCCCCAGAAATTTAGTTTTCAAGCTCAGTCAGGGATTTTCTGGTCAGCACCAAAAAGGTAGTTTGCCAGAGGGATGGGCCCTTTCCATTCCCTAAAGAAAGATGAGGGATTTTCCTAGTAAGACTCTATTTTTCCGCCAATAAGGTGACTTCATCTAACATACTCCTTTTTTCTGTTTATGGTATTCTTGCCCTACCTTTAAAAACATTTCCCTCTCTGTAGCGCTTTGGAGCTGCCCTCTACTTGCTAGATGCGAGGCTGCCCAATTAAGAAATCGGTGGATAAAACCAGCCGACCTTTATAGTGTACTGGGCTGAATTTTGTTTAACAAGGCATTTTTTGTATTCTTAACCAAGTCCAAAACTGACTAATGTTTCAGGGTGCAAATATCTGAGGAGCAACAACATCTTTTCACCTATGCACAGACTCATTTCTTTCTGAAACGCCGGACGAAAAGATACATATCGTCATTTACCCCAGTAAAAGTATTTGAGAGCATCTAAAAGAATAGTTTTCTTTGCGAGCTGACTGAGCTTTATGGAATCTGAAAGAAGGGTTCTTCTCCGCCTTTAACAAGGAGCTAAGCCAATCCTGGGTAGAAGCCTCACTTTCCAGCATCCCTCCGGGTGCCACGTGACCAAAGCTGGGGTATTCCAGGTGGAGGACGCCCTACTGGAAACCCCGAGCTCTGCGAGCCACACTACCCCAAGAGTCTCAGTACCCAAGGCGGAACGCGGCCTTTCTAGGCGTGCGCATTCGCTGGGGGCGGGACTTCCGGCCTCATCCCCTCCAGCTGGGTTGTAGTTCCAGGATAGGACTGTGTGTCTCCTCAGGTTCCCGAGCGCGGTTCGGGATCTGGGTAATTGACGCTGAAGACAAGAGGAGCGGCGCCTCCTTGCCGCACACAGTTGAGCCTGGGTGTCCGCTCCCTTCCGGCCCGCTGCCGGCCCACCGAGTCTGATGGCGGCAGCCGCGCCCAGGGACTCGGCTGAGGTAAACGCTCATCCCCTGGGCCCTCTCCGTCGGCCCCCCAACCCAGACCCCGAAGGCCCGAGCGCGGGGCGCCTGCTCGCGGCCCTGCAGCCCAGGCCCGGGTGTCGGGAGCAGGGAGGCGCGGGTGGGCGGGGGCCTGTGTGGGAGCGCCGGCGGACTGCGTGCAGGCGCGGGCTCCCTGCTGAGGAGCCGCCGGGGCGGGGACTGCGGGGGACCAGCGCCACAAACGGGGGACGGCGCGGTTGGCATTGGTTCTGTCAGGAGCAGGGTGCGGCGCGGCGGGTGAGGCGTGCGCCGGCGCTGCCTGCCGAGGCCGTGTCTGCTGGCGGTGAGGGGAGGTGGTCTAACCCGGGTGTCAGGGAGCTTTCTGCGGCCGCGGAGAAGCGCCGCCGCCGGGGGTGAGCGCGCAGGCAGGGCGCGCAGCAAGAGGGACTTGCGGTGGTCGCTGGTAGTGGCCCGGACCGCCACCGTGTCCGCCCTGGATGTTGGAGAACCGGCTGCTGTTGGTCTGTTTTCGGAGAAGGGCTGAGGCGAATTGTGGGTGTTGCAGAGGAGAGGAGAACGGAGGGAGTGAGGGGAACCCCGGGGCTTTTGGTCGGTGACGCTTGAAGAGAAAACTGCAGAGGGACACCTGGGTGGCTCAGTTGGTTAAGCGGCTGCCTTCGGCTCAGGTCATGATCCCGGCGTCCTGGGATCGAGTCCCACATCGGGCTCCTTGCTCGGCAGGGAGCCTGCTTCTCCCTCTGCCTCTGCCTGCCATTCTGTCTGCCTGTGCTCGCTCTCTCCCCCTCTCTCTCTGATAAATAAATAAAAATCTTAAAAAAAAAAAAAACTGCAGACACTTTACCCGCAGAGATGTTGTTTCTGGGAGCGACAGGGAACAGCGATTAGGACCGAAGAATCCGAGTCAAAGCAGTAGCCAGTGTGGAGAAGAGAAGGGAGGTCGTGCTTTTTAAGGGAAAGGGGCGAAGTCGGGAAGGCTGTTACCAACTCTGAGGCGACGGGAGTAAGGTGGGAGTCGTGTCTTCCCGGTGGCTGACTGTTGGGTGGGTGAACGGGAAAGACTGTCTTTCTGGGTTTGGGGTAATGAAGGAGTGTCCCATATAAGGCCAAGTTTGTCTTTTCCTCTTTGGTCTGCAGTTGATCACTGTGATACTGTTTGAGATCTCCCCTCAAGCCTGCAACCTCCTGATACCATTTTGTGATATTTTCCATTGTTAGTTTTCACAGGTCCTGGTAGCAGAAAATATGAAAGCTTTCATCAGCTGATGAAGTCAGCAGTAGGTTAACTGTCTTTGGGGATACCTAAGTTGTCTTGACATTGTTTACAATCTCTGATGTTTCAGAGAAGTGTGATTAATGGCATCACATGGGCAGCTGGAGAGGAAATTTTGGGAAACTTGGGGAAAGATTCATGATGGAGAGTTTGAAAAGTGATGGCTGCTGTGTGGACCAGGGTGGAGACTTGGATCACATTTAGGAAGGGAATGCAGAGTGTCATGGCAATGCTCCTCTTAGGTCAGAGGGACCTAGTAACGTGTGCTGAAGAGTGGTTTTCCTGCTCAGCACGTGGTTGGGGTTGCTGGGCATTGTGAACACAGGTAAAGGAGAGAGGCAGTGATCTGGCAGATACATGGACAAGCCTTGCTTGGGATGATGGGACAAGTGATAGCTAGAACACGCAAGAGTAATTTTGCCGAGAGTGAAGTTGGGCCTGCTCTTTATTCGATGATGTATGGCTTCACAGAATTTTATGATGAGTTTTTACAGTGCCTGGGGTGTTTCAAAGTCTTGCTGGTTGTTAAGGTCTGGACAAATGTGGTCATTTGTGGTTCGCTGTGCCTGGCAGGGAGACCTTTAGTGCTGGGGTTTTCACAGAGGTTCAGTTTGGAGTAGAGGGTTCTGATTGTTGAGGGAGAGTATGGGTGGCACAGAAATAGAAGAGGGTCTATGAATATCCTAAGTTGACAGTGGTTGTGAGTGTCGTATTGCAGGGAGAATTAGAGGTAGGTGAGGAGGCTTCTCAGCAGCATTTGAGGCTTTCCCTCAGTTGGGATCCATGGGAGTACTGGGGTGGTAGTGGAACCTGTTTGTGTTTGTTAAACAAACAAACACTTGTTTGTGTCAAGTACAAGTGTGAGTCAAGGGAGGATCCTTTGTTGTGGAGCAGAAAGGTGTGGGTGTTCATCTGTGGGGTCCTAAGTCATGAGAGAGGTTCAGTCTACAAAATTATGTACACATAGAGAGGAAGTGTGAGCTAAGGGCCTCAGGTTTGGGCCTGGTATTGAAGACTTCCCGGCAGAGCAGGGCCTATAATTGGCTGTCTTGAGGGCATGACCTGGGAGACTCCATGGGAATATCCTGGCAGGGGTTTGGGACTTGCAGGCCATATTGCTTCCATGTGACCCCTGCGTGTTATTGCTGAGCACTGAACAGTGATTGGTGGGAAGGTGAGAGGAGAGCAGCATTAGAGGCACCAGGACCTGGTATTATCTGAGGAGGGGAGCTGGGCTGGCAGGAGAGACTGGGGTGGGTGTGTGGGTTGGCTGGTGGGTTCTCAGAGAGAGAGAATGCTCAGGGTTCCATGTATTCCTTTCATGGTAGTGTGGTGTGACCTTTGAGGACGTGGCCGTGTACTTCTCCTGGAAGGAGTGGAGACTTCTTGATGAGACTCAGAGACGGCTGTACCACCATGTGATGCTGGAGAACTTTGCACTTGTATCGTCACTGGGTAAGGCCCTCAGGGTCCCCTTGACCTGCCCTGGACTCTGTACCCTGCGGACTCCCCTTTTCCATTCTCCAGGGGAGGGTTTTGTCCTTCTCTGGTGTGGACTGTGTTCACTGCGTGCTTCCCCAGCTTTCTGGGCAGTTGCTTTTGTTGCTGGCCCTGAGTTGTTGGTGTGCCCTTCTGTCTGCCCGCAGCCTCAGTACCCGCTGTGCTGAGCCCTGATCGGCTAAGATCGGAGGCCAGTGGTCAGGAGTGAAGCTAATGGAATGCACCTTGCTTCCCCTCTCTGTGGCTGGGTCTCTGTGTTCAGATCAGTGCCATTTCTGTGGCCTGGGTTTTGAACCCTTCCTTGGGGTGACATTTCCTCATTTCTGCCTGTGCCTGAAATTGGAGGCATTGGCAGGGCCACTGTGTAGGTATACCATGGACTACTTCTCAAGACTGTCCTGTATGGTTCTTTGGGTAGTATTTACATCTCTTCTTCCACCTGCCCTCCCTTCCTTCAACTTTGATGAAATACGATTGACAAATAGAATTACATTATTGCAAGTATATTACATGATGACTCGATATACAATATGAAATTATTACCTAAATGATGGTAATCAATTCACGTATCATTTGTTAAGATTACCTTTTTGTTGTTGGTGGTGAGAAAGCTTAATATCTATTCTCTTACCAAATTTCAAGTGTACAGTACAGTATTAACAACTGTACTCAACATTAAACCCTCAGAATTTACTCCTCTTGTAAGTGAAAGTGTGTATCCCTGACCATTTTCCCCTGTGCCCCAGTCCTTAGCTTCTGGCATTCTAGTCTGTTTCTGGGGTTTTTGTTTGTTTGTTCCAGAGTTTCTCTATATGTGGTACCGTACACTAGCTGTCTTTTCTGTGCGGTTTGACGTAGCATAGTCTTTTCTAGGTTCAACCATGTTATGCAAGTGGCAGTTTTGCTTTCTTTTATGTGGCTGAATATTCCTGCATGTGTGTGTCTACTAAATGTTCTTTGTCACATTAAACACTCAGTCACACTTACTGATGTTTCCATATATTTGCTATTGTGAATAATACTTCAGTGGATATCTCTGAGTGGAGATATTTTGTGGAGATACTGATTTTCTTTTCTTGGGTAAATACCTGGAAATGGCAATGGTAGTCCATATGGTAGCCCTTTTTTTTTTTTTTTAAAGATTTTATTTATTTATTTGACAGAGAGAGATCACAAGTAGGCAGAGAGGCAGGCAGAGAGAGAGAGAGAGAGAGAGAGGAGGAAGCAGGCTCCCTGCTGAGCAGAGAGCCCGATGCGGGACTCGATCCCAGGACCCTGAGATCATGACCCGAGCTGAAGGCAGCGGCTTAATCCACTGAGCCACCCAGGCGCCCCCTCTTTTTTTTTTAATTTAAATTTTGTTAGTTAACATACAGTGTAGTAATGGTTTCTGGAGTAGAATTTTGTGATTCATCACTTGCATATAATACCCAGTGCTCATCACAAGTGTCCTCTTTTTTTTTTTTAAGATTTCATTTATTTGCCAGAGAGAGAGAGGGAGAGCGAGCGCAAGTGAGTACACACAAGCAGGGAGAGAGGCAGGCAGAGGTAGCGAGAGAAGCAGATTCCCTGCCAAGCAAGGAGCCCGATGTGGGGCTCGATCCCATGAGCCCCGGATCATGACCTGAGCCGAAGGCAACGGCTTAACCCACTGAACCACCCAGGCGTCGCAACAAGTGTCCTTTTTTTTTTTTTACATTTAAACTTTTTATTTGCATATTAAAAAATTGTGCACTCCAATACTTAAAATCATTCAAAGAAAAAAAAGGCACTCTGACTAAACTGCAGTTTACCACCCGCAAGACACCTTGGACCAGCTTTTTCTACTAGTTGTGCCCACCCAGCTTCTTCCTTTGCCGGCATACAAGTTATTTTCCTTCCCCTGCCGATGTATAGGAGGTTTGGCTTCCCAGTCAGTAGCTCAGATTCTTTGATAAGAACAAGGGGACCACAGTCATTTAAACTTGATCCAGCCTCTTTGCATCTTAAAAGTTATACAGCTAAAAAGAAGTAAAGAAGGCAATGCTTGTGGAATGTACAGTGCATATCAGTGGCACCTGCCTCACTATGATTCGCCCGCTTGCTTCTCCTGTTTATTTGTTTCTTTTGAAGGCAGTGGATTTTTCTCTTGTGTTTCTGTCTTCTTCAATTTCAATTTATCGAATTTCTCAATCTCAGCCGTATCGGGTTTGTCAGACATGGTTGCAGAGGAAGCGGAGGGAGGTGCACGAGCGAGAGAAGACCGGTCTGCTCAGGAGCCGCCGCCGAATCACCATCTTTAATAGCCATCACCCATCTAGCCTGTTGCCCACCCACCTCCCGCCATCAACCTTCAGTTTGTTCTGTATCGTTAAGAGGCACTTATGGCTTGTTTCCCTTTCTCCTTTTTTCTCTCCCCCCACTCCTATATGTTCATCTCTTTTCTTTCCTAAATTCCACATATAAGTGAGTGAGATCATATGGTATTTGTCTATCTTTGTTTGACTTACTTCACTTAGCATAATATACTCTAGTTCCATCCACATAGTTGCAGATGGGAAGATTTCATTCTTTGTGATGGCTAATATTCCATTGTATATATGTGTGTATACACACACACCACATCTTCTTTATCCATTCATTAGTCAGTGGACATTTGGGCTCTCTTACTTGGTTATTGCTGATGCTGCTTTAAACATCGGGGTGCATATACCACTTCTTACCTGTATTTTTATATCCTTTGGGTAAATAGCTAGTAGTACAATTGCTGGCCTGTAGGGTAGCTCTATTTTTAGCTTTTTGAGGAACCTCCATAGTGTTCTTCAGAGTGGCTGCACCGTTTTGCATTCCCACCAACAGTCCATGAGTGTTCCCCTATTTCCACATCCTCGCCAACAGCTGTTGTTTCCTGTATTTTTTTTTAATATTTTCGAAAGATTTTATTTATTTATTTGAGAGAGAGCACAGAGAGAGAGAGAGGGAGAAGCAGACTCCTATCTGAGCAGAAAGCACGACACGGAGCTCAATCCCAGAACCCCAAGGTCATGACCTGAGCTGAACACAGATACTGATTGAACCACCCAGGCGCCCCTAGACACTTAAAAATAAAAGGATTTTATTTATTTGAGAGAGAGACAGAGATAGCGAGAGAGCAGGAGCAGGGAGGAGAGGGAGCCCACTGAGCAGGGAGCCTGATGTGGGGCTACATGCTAGGACCCTAAAATCATGATCTGAGCTGAAGGCATATGCTCAACTGACTGAGCCACCCAGGCGCCCCTCCTGTGTTGTTAATTTTAACCATTCTCTCAGGTGTGAAGTGGTATCATAATGGTTTTGATTTGTATTTCCCTGTTGATGTTTGATGTTAAGCTTATTTTCATGTGTCTCTTAGCCATCTGGATGTCTTCTTTTTTTTTTTTTTAAGTTTTTTTTTTTTTTTAAGATTTTTTTTATCCATTTGTCAGAGAGAATGAGCACAAGCAGGGGGAACAGGAGGCAATGGGAGAAGCAGGCTCCCCACTGAGCAAGGAACCCAGTGCGGGAACTCAATCCCAGGACCCTGGGATCATGACCTGAGCCTAAGGCAGAGGCTTTAACCCACTGAGCCACCCAGGCGCCCCCTTCTGCCTGGTTCTTAACTGGGTTATTTGTTTTGAGATGTTGAGTTTGGTAAGTTCTTTATAGGTTTTAGATACTAAGCCTTTACCAGATATGTTGTTTGCAAATATCTTCTTCCATTCTGTAGGCTGCCTTTTAGTTTTGTTGATTGTTTCCTTCACTATGCAAAATCTTTTTCCTTGGTTAAGTCCCAATAGTTCATTTTTGCTTTTCTTTGGCTTGCATCCAGCAGCGTGTTTAATAAGAAGTTGCTATAGCCAGAGTCAAAGAGGTTTCTGCCCGTGTTCTCCTCCAGGATTCTGATGGTTTCCTATCTCATATTTAGGTCTTTCATCCATTTTTAATTTGTTTTTTTGTGTGTATGGTGTAAGAAAATGGTCCAGTGTCATTCTCCTGCATGTGGCTGTCCAGTTTTCCCAACAGGATTTTTTGAAGGGATCGACTTTTTTCTATTGGATATTCTTTCTTTCTTTTGGGAGATTAGTTGACCATAGAGTTGTTGGTCCATTTCTGGGTTCTATATTGATCTATGTGTCTGTTTTGTGCCAGTGCCATGTTGTCTTGATGACTATAGCTTTGTAATATAGCTTGAAATCTGGAATTGTGATGCCTCCAGTTTTGTTTCTTTTCAGAATTGCTTTGGCTATTTAATGAATTTTGTGTTTCCGTATTAATTTTAGGATTATTTGTTCTAGTTTTGTGAAACATGCTATTTTGATAGGGATTGCACAGAATTTGTAGATTGCTTTGAGTAGTAGAGACATTTTAATGATATTTGTTCTTCCAATCCATGAGCTTGGACTGTTTGACATTTCTTTGTGTCCTCTTCAGTTTCTTTCATGAGTGTCCTATAGTTTATAGTTTTCAGAGTAAGATCTTTTAGCTCTTTAGTTAGGTTTATTCCTGGGTATCTTACTGTTTTGGGTACAGTTGCAAATGGGATCAATTCCTTGATTTCTTTTTTCTGCTGCTTTTTTACTGGTGAAGTAACCAGTATATAGAAATGCAATAGATTTCTGCACATCACTTTTGTATCTTGCAGTTTTTCTGAATTCATGTATTGGTTTTAGCAGTTTTTTCGTGGAGTCTTTCAGATTTTCTACAGAGTATCACGTCGTCTGCAAATAGTGAGGTTTTGACTTCTTCCTTGCCAGTTGGGATGCCTTTTATTTGTGTATTTATTTACTTTTTGGTCTTCTGATTGCTAAAGCTAACAATTCCAATACTGTGTTTAATAGTAATGGTGAAAGTGGACATCCTTATCTTGTTCCTGACTATAGAGGTAGAGCTTTCTGTTTTCCCCATTGAGGATGATATTAGCTGTGTTTCTTTCATATATGGCCTTTTTGATGTTTATGTATGTTCCCTCCATCCCTACTTTGTTGAGCATTTTTATCAAGAAAGGATGCTGTATTGTGTCGAATGCTTTTTCTGCATCTATGGAGACGACCATATGTCTCTTATCGTTTCTTTTCCTAATGTGGTGTATGGCATTGATTTGCAGTGTTTGAACCACTCATAGTGGCCCAGGAAGAAATCCGACTTGATTGTAGTGAATAATTCTTTAATGTAATGTTGGATTTGATTTGTTAGTTTTTTTTTTTTTGAAAAAGATCTTTATTTGAGAGACAGAGAGAACATAAACATAAGTGAGGGTATCGGCAGAGGCAGAGGGAGAAGCAAGCTCCCCGCTGAGTAGGGAGCCTGACACAGGGCTCGATTCCAGGATCCCCAGGATCATGACCTGACCTGAAGACAGACTCTTAACTGACTGAGCCACCCAGGCGCCTCTGATTTGCTAGGATTTTATTGAGAGTGTTTGCATTCCTGTTCATCATGATATAGGCCTATAAGTCTCCTTTTTAGTGGGGTCTTTTTCCAATTTTGGTATGAAGGTAATGCTATCTTTGTAGAATGAGTTTTGGAGCTCTCCTTCCATTTCTATTTTTTGGAAAGGTTTGTGACAATGACCTGAGCTGAAGGCAGAGGATTTAACCCACTGAGCCACCCAGGTGCCCCTATCCCCTCACTTTCAATCTGCAGGTGTCTTTAGTCTAAAATGAGCCTCTTCTAGGCAGCATGTAGATGGATCTTGTTTTATTATTTATTTATTTTTTAATTTATTTGACAGAGAGAGGGAGATCACCAGTAGGTAGAGAGGCAGGCAGAGAGTGGGGGCGGGGGGAGCAGGCTCCCCTCTGAGCAAAGAGCCTGATGCGGGGCTCAATTCCAGGACCCCAAGATCATGACCTGAGCTGAAGGCAGAGGATTAACCCACTGAGCCACTCAGGCGCCCTAATGGATCTTGTTTTAAATCCATTCTTAAGTCTTTTAATTGGGGCATTTAGTCCATTTTAATTTACAGTGAATTGATCCCAGGTTCCTGGGATTGAGCCCCATATTGGGCTCTCTGCTCAGTGAGGCTGCTTCTCCCTCTCTCTGCCTGCCTTGTGATCTGTCAAATAAATAAATAAAATCTTTAAAAAAATTTACAGTGATTATTGAATGATATGAATTTGGTGTCATGGTATTGTCTATAGAGTTGGTGTTTTTGGTGATGTTCTCTGGTCCTTTCTAGTCTTTTTTGCTTTTGGGGGGTTTTTTGTTTGTTTTTTTTGGGGGGGAGGTTTTTGTTTGTTTATTTTCCTCCACTCAAAGAATCCCCTTTAAAATTTCTTGCAGGGCTGGTTTAGTGGTTATGAACTCCTTTAGTTTTTGTTTTGTTTGTCTATTCTGAATGACAGCCTTGCCGGATAAAGAATTCTTGGCTGAATATTTTTCCCTTTCAGCACATTGAATAGTTCCATGGCTTTCTGGCTTGCCAAATTTCAGTAGACACGTCTGTTGCAAACCTGATCTATCTTCTTGAAGGTTAATGACTTTTCTTTTCCCTTGCTGCTTTCAGGATTCTTTCCTTGCCTGTGTATTTTTTGAACTTGACATATAATATGCCTTGATGATGGTCAGCTTTTATTGAATTTATCTATTTTTTATAAAAATAGGTTGGAGGAGGGGAGAGGGAGAGAGACAATCTTAAGCAGCCTCCATGCCCAGCACTGAGCTCAGTGCAGGTCTAAATCTCACCACCCTGAGATCATGACTTGAGCTGAAATCAAAAGTTGGATGCTTAGTCAGCTGAGCCACCAAGGTGTCCTGGCTTTTAATTTAATGGGAGTTCTCTGTGCTTGTTGGATTTTGATGTCTGTGTCTTTCCTCAGATTAGGAAAGTTTCTAGCTATAGTTTGTTTGAATAAACTTTCTACCCCCTTTTCTTTTTCTTCATCTTCTGGGACTCCAATGTTAAAAGTGTCATCACCTTTTAATAATTTGCTCTTGAGTTCCCTAAGTCTAAGTATGTGGTCCATTACCTTTCTTTCCCTCTTCTTTTCAGCTTCATGCTTTTCCATAATTATATCTTCTGTATCACTGATTGACTCCTCTCATTTTTCAGTCCTCATTTTTATGGCCTCCATTTGGGGTTGCATCTTGGTTGTAGCATTTTTAATTTTGGGCTGACTAGATTTTAGTTTTTTTTTTATCTCTGCAATAAGGAATTCTCTAATGTCTTCTATGCTATTTTCAAGCCCAGCTGGTATCCTTATAATTATTTTACATTCTAGTTCAGACATCTTAATTGTATCTGTATTGATTAAATTACTGTCCATGAGTACTACCTCCATCTCCTGTTCTTTCTTTTGTGGTGAATTTCTCCATCTTGTCATTTTGTGCAGAAAAGAAAAGAAGAAAGAAAAAGGAAAAACAAAACAATAACAACACCAAACTAGATTCCGTGTTTGTTTTGGTCTGGTTGTTAAAAGTATCTAGATTCCCAAATAAGAAAGAAAAAATAGGGGCGCCTGGGTGGCTCAGTGGTTTGGGCTGCTGCCTTCGGCTCGGGTCATGATCTCAGGGTCCTGGGATCGAGCCCCGCATCGCGCTCCCTGCTCCGCAGGAAGCCTGCTTCCCTCTCTCTCTCTCTCTCTCTCTGCCTGCCTCTCTGCCTACTTGTGATCTCTGTCTGTCAAATAAATAAATAAAATCTTTAAAAAAAAAAAAGAAAGAAAAAATAATACAATGAAAGTTAAATAAATAAATAAATGTGAAAAATATCTGTATAAAAATAGAAATGCAAAAAAGTTAATAAGGTAAAGAATTGAAAAAATTAAAGAAAAGAATAAAAGTATAAAGGAGGCTAGATACTATTTTTCCCTAGAGCTGAAGCTTTTTGCAGCCCTCTATGATCTTAGCCCTCTGCTAACATCAGCCTTAAATTGTTCTTTTGTTTTGTTTGAGCTATAAATTTGCTTATATGATACCTTTGCCTTAATGTAGGGCTTTATTGCTCTAAATTTCCCTATTAGAACTGCTTCTGCTGTATTCTATAAGCTTTATTATTTTGTGTTTTTGCTTTCTTTGTTTCAAGATTTTTTTTAATTGGGCCCATTTGTTTTTCATGATTGCATTGTTTAATATCCACATATTTTTGAATTTTGAGCTTTCCTCCTATTATTTATTCCTAATTTATGCTACTGTGGTCAGTAAAGATAACTGATGTGATTCCTCTTAAATTTGTTATGACTGGTTTCATGATTTATAACATACGATCTTTCCTAAGAAATTTTCTGTATTCCCTTGAGGAGAATGTGTGTTATTCTGCAGTTGAATTGAATATTCTCTATATACCTACTAGTCCATTTGATCTAAAGTATAGTTAAAATACAAAGTATTCTTGCTTTTCTGTCTGGATAATCTACCCATTGTTGATAGGGGAATATTGAAGGTCCTCTTATTTTTTTTTTTTAAGATTTTATTTATTTATTTGACAGAGAGATCACAAGTAGGCAGAGAGGCAGGCAGAGAGAGAGGAGGAAGCAGGCTCCCTGTCAAGCAGCTAGCCCGATGAGGGGCTCGATCTTAGGACGGTCAGATCATGACCTGAGCTGAAGACAGAGGCTTAATCCGCTTAATCAAGGCACCTGAGTCACCCAGGTGCCTTGAAGGCCCTCTGTTACTATTACATTGTTACTGTCTATCTGCCTTGGATTGATAATATTTGCTTCCTGTGTTTAGGTGCTCCATAGTTTGATGTTTGGTGCATATATACACTTGTAGTTGTTACATCCTCTCGATACATTAGCTCCTTTATCCTTATGTTATGACTTTATCTCTAAGTCTATTTTATCTGATAAAAGTATTGCTATTTTTGCTTGCTTTTTGTATTCCATTTACAAGAAGTACATTTTTTGCTCCCTTCACTTTTAGCCTTCTTGTGTTCTTAACGCTGAAGTGAGTCAAATATCCACAGCACATAGTTGGGTCTTGTTTTTTGTTGTCATTGTTTTGTTTTTGTTTTTTATTGTTTATTTATTTTTTATTTATTTTAAATAAATAAATATTTTATTTGTTTGTTTGTTTTATTTATTTATTTGACAGAGATCACAAGTAGGCAGAGGCAAGCAGAGAGAGAGGAAGGAAGCAGGCTCCCTGCTGAGGAGAGAGTCAGATGTGGGGAAGTTTTCCTTCCATTTCTGTTTTTTGAAACCGTTTCAGAAGAATAGGTGTTAAATCTTGAAATGTTTGATAGAATTCCCCTGGGAGGCCATCCAGCCCTGGATTTTAGTTTCTTGGGAGATTTTTGATTCCTGCTGCAATTTTCTTTTCTGGTTATGGGACTGTTCAGTTTTCTGTTTCTTCCTGTTTCAGTTTTGGTAGTTTATACATTTCTAGTAATGCATTCATTTCTTTGCGAAATTGTATTTTGTCGGTCTTGGTTGTAATCTCTCCTCTTTCATTCATGATTTTATTTATTTGGGTCCTTTCTCTTTTCTTTTTGGTAAGTTTGGCCAGGGTTTATCAATCTTACTAATTTGCTTAAGGAACCAGCTCCTGCTTTTGTTGATCTGTTCTACTGTTCTTTTGGTTTCTATTTCATTGGTTTCTGATCTTTTATTAATTCTCTTCTGCTGGGGTTAAGCTTTATTTGCTGTTCTTTTTCTCCAGCTGTTTTAGGTGTAAGGTTAGGTTGTGTATTTGAGACCTCTCTTTTTTTCTTGAGAAAGGCTTATATTGCTCTATACTTCCCTCCTAAGACTGCCTTTGCTGCATCCCAAAGGTTTTGAACAGTTCTATTTTCATTTCTTTTTGAAAGATTTTATTTATTTATTTGACAGAGGTCACAAGTAGGCAGAGAGGCAGGCAGAGAGAGAGAGGTGGGGGGAAGCAGGCTCCCTGCTGAGCAGAGAGCCTGATATGGGGCTCAATCCCAGGACCCTGGGATCCTGACCTGAGCTGAAGGCAGAGGCTTAAGCCAGTGAGCCACCCAGGTGCTCCCTGTTTTCATTTTCATTTGTCTCCGTGAATTTCTTAAATTCTTTAATTTCCTGTTGACCTAATTCATTCTTTAGTAGGATGCTCTTTAGCCTCACTGTATTTGAGTTCTTTCCAACTTTCTTCTTGTGATTGAGTTCAAATTTCAAAGCATTGTAGTCTGAAAATATGCAGGGAATGATCCCAATCTTTAAGTACCAGTTGAGACATGATTTGTGACCCAGAATGGATCTGTTCTGGAGAATATTCCATGTGCAGTCGAGAAGAATGTGTATTCTATTACTTTAGGATGGAATGTTCTGCATATATCTTTGAGGTCCATCTGCTCCAGTGCGTCATTAAAAGCCACTGTTTCCTTCTTGATCTTCTTAGATGATCTGCCCATTGCAGTGAGTGGGGTGTTAAACTACTATAATTGTATTGTTATTAATGTTTCTTTAATTTTGTTACTAATTAGTTTATATAATTGTCTGCTCCCATCTTGAGGGCACAAAATTTACAATTGGTGGATCTTGTTGGATAGACATTTTAATTATATTATAATGACCTTCCTCATCTCTTATTACACTTTGGTTTAAAATCTGATTTGTCTGATATAAGGATTGCTACCCCAGCTTTCTTTTCATGTCCATTAGCATGATAAATGGTTTTCTGCCCCCTCACTTTCACTCTGGAGGTGTCTTCGTGTCTAGAATGAATCTTTTTTTTTTTTTTTTTGAGAGAGAGACAGTGAGAGAGAACATGAGCGAGGAGAAGGTCAGAGAGAGAAGCAGACTCCCCGTGGAGTTGGGAGCCCAATGCGGGACTCGGATCCCAGGACTCCGGGATCATGACCTGAGCTGAAAGCAGTCGTCCAACCAACTGAGCCACCCAGGCGTCCCTAGAATGAATCTTTTGCTCACAGCATATCAGTGGTTCTTGCTTTTTTATCTGATCTGGTACCCTGTGTCTTTTGATTGGGGCAGTTAGGCCACTTACCTTCAGAGTACCTATTGAAACATTAGAGTTTAGTGCCATTTTATTACCTGAATATTTACAGTTTCCACATATTTTCTCTGTTCCTTTCTGGTCTATGTTTCTTTTAGGCTTTTTCTTCACTTAAAGGATCCCCTTTAATATTTCTTGCAGGGCTGGTTTAGTGACCACAAATTCTTTTAGTTTCTCTTCATCCTGGAAGCTCTTTATCTATCCTTCTATTCTGAATGACATCCTTGATGGATAAAGTATTCTTGGCTGCCTGCTTTTCTCATTTACCACCCTAAATATATCATGCCAGTCCTTTTTGGCCTGCCAGGTCTCTGTACGTAGGTCTGCTGCCCATCTAATGTTTCTATCCTTGAAGATTATGGACCTCTTGTCCCCAAGATGCTTGCAGGATTTTCTCTTTGTCTCTGAGGTTTGCAATCTTCACTATTAATATGCTGAAGTGTTGACCTATTTTTATTGATTTTGAGGGGTATTCTCTGTGTCTCCTGGACTTTGATGCCTGTTTCCTGGATGGACCCAGATTAGAGAAGTTCTCTACTATAATTTGCTCCAATATACTTTCTGCTCTGCCCCTCTCTTTCCTCTTCTGGGATCCCAATTATTTTAATATTGTTTCACTTTATGGTATCACTTTTGTCTCAAATTCTCCCCTTGAGATCCAGTAGTTGTATATCTTTCTTTTTCTCAGCTTCTTTATTATCCATCATTTTGTCTTCTATATCACTAATTCTTCTGCCTCATTTATTCTAGCAGTTAGAACCTCCTTTTTTTTTTTTTTTTTAAGATTTTATTTATTTGACAGAGGGAGATAGCAAGTACAACCACAAGCAGCAGTAGGCAGAGGGGGAGGGGGAAACAGGTTCCCACTGAGCAAGGAGCCGGGTGTGGGGCTCGATCCTAGGACCCTGGGAACATGACCTAAGCTGAAGGCAGACACTTAACCAGGCACCCTTAGAACTTTAATTTTTTATTGAATCTCAATAGCCGTTTTGATTTTGACTTGACTAGATTTTAGTTCTTTTATTTCTCCAGAAAGTATTCTTTAGTGTCTTTTATGCTTTTTTTCAAGCCTAGCTAGTATCTTTAGAATTGTTATTCTAAACTCTAGTTCCACATCTTACTTATATCCATACTGATTAGGTCCCTGGCTATCAGTACTGCCTCTTGTTCTTTTTTTTTTGAGGTGAGTTTTTCCATCTTGTCATTCTGTCCAGAGAAGACTAGATGAACGAGAGGACAGAATACTGAAATGACAACAACAGCCCCTTAGAAATATACACTAAACAAATCAGAAGAGACCCGAAACCAAAAAATATATAAACATTTTTAAAATGTGAAAGAGAGGGGCACCTGGGTGGCTCAGTGGGTTAAAGCCTCTACCTTCGGCTAAGGTCATGATCCCAGGGTCCTGGGATTAAGCCCCACGTTGGGCTCTCTGCCCAGCAGGGAGCCTGCTTCCTTTCCTCTCTCTCTGCCTGCCTCTCTGCCTACTTGTGATCTCTGTCTGTCAAATAAATAAATAAAATCTTTAAAAATAAAATATAATGAAATAAAATAAAAAATAAAAAGTAAAAGAGAATATAATCAGACAGGTGAATAGAACAGAGAGGTACACTGGATCCTGTGTGTATTTTGGTTGTTAGAAAACTAGATGGTGGGGCACCTGGGTGGCTCAGTGGTTTGGGCTGCTGCCTTCGGCTCGGGTCATGATCTCGGGGTCCTGGGATTGAGCCCCGCATCGGGCTCTCTGCTTTGCAGGAAGCCTGCTTCTCTCTCTCTCTCTCTGCCTGCCTCTCTGCCTACTTGTGATCTCTGTCTTTCAAATAAATAAATAAAATCTTTAAAAAAAAAAAAGAAAAGAAAACTAGATGGCAAAAGTGTAAGGAACAAAAACCATGTATGTACAGAAATAAAATTTAAAAAAAATCAAAATCAATGAAAGAGTAAAATAAAACTTTAAAAAAACAATTTTTTTAAAAAAAGATGGAAAGAATATAAACAGATAAGATGACATACACTATATCCTGCGTGTATTTTGGTCTTTTTGTTAGAAGAAACTACATCTCAAAATTGTGAAGAAAGAAAAACTTATTATACAAAAATAAAATTAAACACATTGAAGGAATAAAATGTAACTATCAGGATGAAAATTTAAAAAGACTTAAAAGAATATAATCAGACAAGTAAAGAGAAGAGAGCAATACATTAGATTCTATGTTTATTTTGGTAAGTTTGTTAGAAGAAACTGCATAGCAAAATTGTAAAGAAAATAAAATGTATATACGAAAATAAAATTAAATACAGTGAGTGGATAGAATGTAACTCTAAGAATGAAAATAAAAAGAGACTTTTAAAAAAGAGTTGCTAAAATAAATTGTTTCAAAGGAAAAAGAAAAGAGAAGTAAAATCTAAAGGCTAAGGAATGATAAGAAAATATCATGGATTCTATGCACCGTTTTCTCCTAGTGCTGGAGTTTTGCAGTTCTGTGTGATCATTAAACTTGCTGATCTGAGGGAGGGGCCTGTTGCACTGATTCTCAGGTGTCTGCCCTGGGAGGAATTGCACCGCCTTGTCAGAAGGCATGGCTAAGTCAGGGGCTCTGGATTGCTCTATGTGGCTTTTGTTCCCTGAAGGCTTTCCCTGCAGCTTGAGAGGATGGCAGTGAAAATGGTGGCTTCCCAATCTCCAGACCCAGAACTGAAACCTCATGCCCCCCACTCCTCAGTGCATCCTCAGGGAAAAGCAGGCAATGACTCCTGTTTCCCTGGTCTCTAGCCACACTCTGTGCTCACCCAGCCTGTGACTAAGCACTTGTGACCTTGCTCAGAGTCTCCAAACCCTATAGACTCCTGTGGTGTGCATGCATGCTGTTCCTCTCGATGAGAGGAAGAGGGATCTCTGCAGGGCTCTGCTGCTTCCTGAGTCCTTGCTCAGAGAGTGGTTGCCCCACTGTGTGGCAGTTCATGGTTTATGGAAGCACTGAGCTGAGACCCCACTCTTGGGCTCCCTGATTGCAGCCGGATTCCCCACTCCAGTGCCTGGGAACTCTGCTGCACTCAGGCACCCCAGTTCTTTCTGTGACCCCCGGGAATCCTGAGACTACACTGTCCCACCTAGGATTCTACCTTGCTCGCCACCTGAGCTCCTTTTATGCAGGGACATCCCTCACTGGAACAGCCTTCTAAACGTTCTGATTTTGTATACTTCTGATATATCACTTTCCGTTGGCCCGCTTCCAGAGGCATCCTACCTTCATGGTTTATCTTCTGATGTATTACCTCGGATTCCCTTCTCCACACCTCCTACCTCACAGACAATGGTCGCTTTTCTATTTGTGGATGTGCAGCAGTTCTTTCCTTAGATCTCCAGTTGAGTTCACAGGTGTTCATAATAATTTGATAGCTATCGGGACACCTGGGTGGCTCAGTTGGTTAAGCGGCTGCCTTCAGCTCAGGTCATGATCCCAGCGTCCTGGGATCGAGTCCCACATCGGGCTCCTTGCTCCGCAGGGAGCCTGCTTCTCCCTCTGACTCTTCCTTCCACTCTGTCTGCCTGTGCTCGCTCTCATTCACTCTCTCTCTGACAAATAAATAAATAAAATCTAAAAAAAAAAAAAAAAAAAAAAATATTAATAAAAAAAAAAAAATTTGATAGCTATCTAGCTGAATGCCTGGGACCAGACAAATCTAAGGTCTTCTACTCCTTTGCCATCTTGGGCTCTTCCTCTTTACCCCTGTTTTTTTAATCGGACAGTGTCACCATCTTCTTTTAATGTAAACATTTAATACCGGAGGTTAAGTTAATTTTTACCAACACAGAATTTTTGCAAATATATGAAATTTCCATTTTATTGTGTAGTTTATATTATACTAGTTAAAGTCATTTCTCTACATGTATCCTCTCCCTCTTTTTAAAGATTTTATTTATTTGAGAGAAAGCATGCATGAGCATAAGCAGAGGGGAGGGACAGAGGGATAGGGAGAAGCAGACTCTTCGTTGAGCATAGTGCCCGATGTGGGGCTTGATCCCAGAACCCTAGGATCATGACCTGAGCCAAAACCAGACGTTTAACCCAGCTGCCCCTGTATGTATTCTAAAATAGCTGCTTTGGGATGATTTCCATCACCTGTATCATAAATATAAAAGGGACCTTGATTCTAATCAAACAGCATCTCAAATGAATAACTTTTAGTTAGAGGATAAGGAAGTCATCAGATGGGGGTGCCTGAGTGGCTCAGTGGGTTAAACCTCTGCCTTCGGTTTGGGTCATGATCTCAGGGTCCTGGGTTCAAGCCCTGCATCGGGCTCTCTGCTCAGCGGGGAGCCTGCTTCCCCCACCCTCTCTGCTTACTTGTGATCTCTCTTTGTCAAATAAATAAATAAAACCTTTAAAAAAAGAAAGTCATCAGATGATTTTAGTAGTTAATATTCAAATGACATTTTATTGAAATGTTTCTTCTGATGGAATAGGTGTAAGTTTGAATCCTCAGAAAACAAGGGTAATACAAGAGTACAACGAAACTAAACTTTTGTGGTTTAAGCCTTCCATAGTCCTTATCCTTTGACAGAAGCAAAGCAAAGCATCTTCGCTGCAAATGAAATGGATCTCCAGCATTTCCATCTAGTTGATCTCTCAGAGCTAGACACCTAAGACATAAAACAAATACACATACCATCTTGGTTCTGGTTGGTTGAATCGTGCCTGATGAGTTTAATACTCACCTAATCAAGTCCCAACAGTGGAAGGTCACATAAGTCACTCTGGTAACTGGTAAGAAGAGACTTCAAAAGCCCAGGCTGGTTATGCTGGTGCAGCCCTGTGGGAAGTTTTCGAACATAAAGAATGAGTTGAGGGGCATCTGGGTGTCTCAGTTGGTTAAGCAACTGCCTTCAGCTCAGGTCATGATCCTGGGGTATCACAATTGAGTCCCTCATTGGGCTCCCTGCTCAGCAGAAGCAGAGTCTGCTTCTCCCTCTGACCTCTCCCCTCTCATGCTCTCTCTTTCAAATAAACAAATAAAATCTTAAAAAAAAAAAAATGAGTCAAACAGTTCTGCTACAAAGACCAGTTCATTTTAAGGATAGTCTGTTTAGAAAGACAGAAACAGTCTTCTGTCCCACTCGTTACCTGCCATCCTACTTCTTAAGAGAGAGGTGGCATTAAGAGGATTCAGTGTTGTACAGTTATGTATTATGCTCTAGTAGTGCTCCATGTCCTCGTATTTTGATGTCTTCCCAGCTGCCTGTGGTCTCATATTAGGAGCCCCATCAGTGATTGGGTGGACTGTCGCCAACCATTAATTGATTCACGTGTCACTGCTTATATCTGACCCTCCTTTTGGAGAGTGGGCACACCCGGAACTCTCCTGTATTGCGGGTATAGAGTGTGGCGTGACTGCACACCCTGCTGCTCCTCTCTGCTGATGTCTGGGACCTCTGCAGGACAGCCCCTGGGGCATCCAGGCACCTGGATGAAGGCATGCCTCCAGCATTCAACTCTCCGGTGAATCTGCTGCTCACTCCGCTCAGCCGCATCTGACCACCAGTGACTACCTTTCACTGCATCCTTGGCCAGCCCACTCTGTTCGTGTCTACAATTTCTTTCTTTCTTTCTTTCTTTCTTTCTTTCTTTCTTTCTTTCTTTCAGATTCTATTTATTTATTTGACAGATCACAAGTAGGCAGAGAGGCAGGCAGAGAGAGAGAAAGGAGGAAGCAGGCTCCCCACTGAGCAGAGAGCCCGATGCTGGGCTCTATCCCAGGATACCAGGATCATGACCTGAGCCGAAGGCAGAGGCTTTAACCCACTGAGCCACGCAGGCGCCCCCATTTCTATGATTTCTGTATCTTTGTTGAACAGCTTATTTTGTTTATTTTGTATCTTCTTTTGTTGAGTCGTCTACCCTTGTTTTCTTTTCCTTTTTTTCTTTAAGATTTTATTTACTTATTTGACAGAGAGAGAGATCACAAGCAGGCAGAGCAGCAGGCAGAGAGAGAGGGGGAAGCAGGCTCCCTGCTGAGCAGAGAGCCTGATGTGGGCCTCAATCCCAGGACCCTGAGATCATGACCTGAGCTGAAACCAGAGGCTTAACCTACTTAACCACCTAGGCGCCCCAACCTGTGTTTTCTTGTGCCTCACTAAACTTTGTTAAAACAATTATTTTGAATTTTGTCTGATAGGTCTCATGTCTCCATTTCCTTGACTCTGTTTTCTGATGAATTACTGTATTCCTTTGATGGTGTTGTTTCCTTGATTTTTTGTTTCTTACATCCTTGCGTTCATGTTTGCACATTTGATGATGTGGTCGCTCCTTCCAGAGTTTGTGGTACTTTTGGTCAGGAGGGTCCTTCACTGACAGGTGGGTGCAAGGGTGTCAGCCTCATGGGTTATGGCCATTCTGGACCTGGGGAGGGCCCAACGACAAACTCTCTGGCCCCCATCAGCACCGGCAAGGCCTCGGGAAGAGAGAGCCTTATGGCCAAGGCTGCAGTGTCCAAAGTAGCAGAGGAGACTTCTGAGGAAAGCCTGGTGGCTTTTTTCCAGGAGAGTATCGTGGCAGAATTGAGGCCAGTGCCGAGTCCGAATCTTGGGTACCCTGGGGTGGTGGCAGCGGCCCTGGCATCTGATGGGCTGGCACTCATGGAGCAGCCACCAGAAGAGGGTCTGGTGTGTGGGCTTTTTCAGAGTGACAGCAGTTTTGGGCCCTGGAACACTGATTACAACTCAGTCGTGTTCATTTGCTTTGTGAGTTGCAGCCATGAAGTTGGGTGTCTATGTGTGCATGGAGACCCAGTGGCTGTGAGGTCCTGGCATCAGGCTAGCCTATCTAGAGGGTATTTCCACTCCCTTGAGTCGTCAGTGGACCCGATGCAACTGGGGGTCAGGGTCTGGAGTGAAGATCTGGGGCCCAGGACACATGCAGCTTTGGGGGGGCGCAGTCACGGTCCTTGTCCTGGAGGTGCACAGCAGCAGCTCTGGAGCAGGGGGAGCTGGATGCAGGAGATTTATAGCCACTGGGTCCATGACAGTGATGCATGTTGGTCAACTCAGTGGCATAGAATGCCAGTGTCCCCTATGCGGAAGGTGGCGTGAGTCGGCTGAGCAGGGACCACAGTAGCACCTGCCTGGTGTAACTGATACAGACAGAACCAGCCCTTCTGACCCGTCCCCACATCTCTGCTAATAAAGTCTCCAGCTGTCCTTTCTGCATGCTTGTGCTCTCTTTTATCCCCCACTGTGTAGTAATTGGTTTTAACTGGATTTTTGATCCCTCTGAAGCTAATGTCATTCATGGGCAGCTCTTGAATTCATTTTTGGTGGGGTGAAGGATGGTATCTCCACTAATACCATTCTGCTGACATCGGTCACATAGGGTGCTTCTCTGGGTCCTTTGTATCCTGAGTAGCTCTGGGACAGTGCTGGCCATCCACTTAGCCTGTTTTCCTCCAGTATTTCTTTTCTTTCCATTCCTTCCTTTCCTTTCCTTTTCCTTTTCCTTTCTTTCCTTTTTTTTTCTTCCCTTTCCTTTTCTTTTTCTTCTTTTCCTAAGTAGGCTCCACACCCAGCACAGAGCCCAGCACAGAGTCCAACACAGAGCTTGACCTCATAACCCTGCAATCAAGACCTAAGCTGTGATCAAGGGTCAGATAGCCAACAGAGCCACCTAGACTCCCTTTCCTACAGTATTTTTAATCCTCCTAGTACCCTGTAGTTGCTCAGGAAGGCTTACAGGGAAGAGTCCTTTGTGTGTCATAGCATGGACATGCTCCAGCATGACCAGGTGGGCTCACAGGCACAGGGCCCTGTTTCTCGTGAATGGCAGCTGGGAAAGGTGTGATATCAGCTCTGTGTTCAGATCATACTGGGCACCTTTGTTCAGCCAGAGTCTGGTTTGATTGCCAGTGGCCACACCCTGTTTCTGTCTTTCCTTCTTCACTGTTGACAATATGTGGACTTCTGGGATCTACTCCTTTGGTAATTCCATGACTTGCATTGCGGGGTTAATCGGAGCTTCTCAGGCTGCTACATCTCACCCATTTCTCCCAGTGCTCTTTCCTTTCTGTGTACCCCAGCATCCACACTTGGCCAGTTTGCCATGAGATGTTGACATATGCTTAAATTGACTTTGAACAGCAGCAAATGTCTTGTAAGTAGATTTTCCCGCAGTCTTCTACTCAGCCAACAAACAGGCCAGCAGGAAGCTATGGACAGAGAGTAAGTTGTAGATCCTGGCTCTCTCCCTTGTGATACCTTAGTTTTGTATTCTTCTGGCTAGTGCGCGTGCCACGATACTTTGGCCTTAGGGGCCCAGGAGTGCTCAGCGGCCACTCCTTCAACTGTGTTCCATCTCTGGTGTCTGGAAAAGCCTGCCATACACTCATGCCCAGATGAGCCAGATGCTCATGTGTGATGGGCTCACCCCGCGCTACAGCCAGCACGTGTTTCACCAACGTTTCTCTGCTTTCAGGTTGCTGCTGTGGAGCAGAGGATGAGGAGGCCCCCTTTTCGCAGAGCGCTTCTGTAGGCGTTTCACAGACCGGGACACCCAGGGCCGCTCTGTCTTCCCAGAAGACCCACCCCTGTCAGATGTGTGGTCCCGTCTTGAAAGACATTTTCCACTTGGCTGAGCTCCAGGAGAAAGAAAACAGCCAGAAACGGTTGAGTTGTGGGGCCTGCGGGAAACGATTTTCTTTCAGTGTGAGGTTGGAGCAGCAGCAGCAGCAGGAGCAGCCCGCGGGAGCAAAACCATTCAGAAGCCGTGTGGACAGGGACTCTGCTGTCAAGAGCTGGGGATCCGGTGGTTCGGGAAAGCCCTTTACCTGTGGAGAGGTTGAGAAGGACTTGCTGTCTGGCTCGGGGCATCTGGGGCAAGAGGCCACTTGTACTGGGGAGAAACCACACATGATCCCCCAGTGCAGGGCAATGTTACAACGTGAAAACAGTCGTGGTGCTTGGGGAGGATGTGAGAACGCCTTTGGTCCCAAACATACAGATACAGAGGACCAGGGTGTCCACCTTGGAGGACAGTCCTTTGTGTGCAGTGAATGTGGGAATACTTTCAGCACTCATACTGCTCTCCATTATCACCACAGAGTTCACACTGGAGAAAGGCCTTATGAGTGCAGTGAATGTGGCAAGTCCTTTACCCGCAGACATAGACTCAACATGCACCTAAAGGTTCACTCAGGTGAAAGGCCTTATGAGTGTAAAGAATGTGGGAAATCTTTTATTTGTAGGTATGAACTCCAGTATCATTATAGAAGTCACTCTGGTGAAAAACCTTTTGAGTGCAGTGAATGTGGGAAGTCTTTTACCTATCGCTCTGCCCTTAGTTATCATCAGAGATCCCACAG
>NC_081573.1:12557210-12572715 GCF_022355385.1 Mustela nigripes | reverse complement strand
AGGAGAAAGGCCTTATGAATGCGGTGAATGTGGGAAATCTTTCACTTCAAGCTCTGCACTCAGGTATCATCACAGAGGTCACACAGGAGAAAGGCCTTATGAATGCAGTGAATGTGGGAAATCCTTTCGACAAAAACATTCTCTCTCAATACACCAGAAAATTCATAGTAGAGGAAACCCTTACAAATGCAACAAATGTGGGAAATCTTTTTCTTGTAGTTCCAGTTTCCATTATCATGAGAGAATTCACACAGGAGAAAGGCCTTATGTATGCAGTGAGTGTGGAAAATCTTTTATAAGTAGTACTGCCCTCCATTATCATCAGAGAGTTCACACTGGAGAAAGGCCTCATGAGTGCAGTGAGTGTGGGAAATCTTTCAGCACTCATAGTGCTCTTCAGTATCATCGCAGAGTTCACACTGGAGAAAGGCCTCATGAGTGCAGTGAATGTGGCAAGTCCTTCACCCGAAGAAATAGCCTCAATATGCACCTAAGGGTTCATTCAGGTGAAAGGTTTTATGAGTGTAATGAATGTGGGAAATCTTTTATTTGTAGGTATGAACTCCAGTATCATTATAGAGTTCATTCTGGAGAAAAACCTTTTGAGTGCAGTGAATGTGGGAAGTCTTTTACCTCTCGCTCTGCCCTTAGTTATCATCAGAGATCCCACAAAGGAGAAAGGCCTTATGAATGCGGTGAATGTGGGAAATCTTTCACTTCAAGCTCTGCACTCAGGTATCATCACAGAGGTCACACTGGAGAAAGGCCTTATGAATGCAGTGAATGTGGGAAATCCTTTCGACAAAAACATTCCCTCTCAATACACCAGAGAATTCATAATGGAGGAAACCCTTACAAATGCAACAAATGTGGGAAATCTTTTACTTTTAGTTCCAGCTTCCATTATCATCAGAGAATTCACACAGGAGAGAGGCCTTATGAATGCAGTGAGTGTGGAAAATCTTTTATAAGTAGTACTGCCCTCCATTATCATCAGAAAGTTCACACTGGAGAAAGGCCTCATGAGTGCAGTGAATGTGGGAAATCTTTTATCACTCGTACTGCTCTCTCTTACCATCACAGGGTTCATACTGGAGAACGACCTTATGAGTGCAGTGAATGTGGGAAATCGTTTAGGGGAAAATCTAACCTCTCTCAGCATTGGAGAGTTCACACTAGAGAAAGGCATGGTTCTATAATGAATATGCAATTTCCTTATTCAGCATAATGCCACTGGTGAAAACTCTTTGAGGAGACTTTTGCCTGATTTGAATCTTCTACGGTGGGGAAATTCCTTAAATTTATCTTATAAGTATGTGTGGCCATGTCGCATTTTCTGAATTGTCCAGAGAGCTCTCTAGATTTTTGTAACTGACAGTTCTGTGACCCTTTCACCTCTGCCAACTGGTAGGTCCGCACAGTGCACATCAGTCCTCACCCCAGTATACTCAGAGAAGTTGACCTCTGTTCTTAGAACTGGAGCAGATTAGCAGTAACTTGAGGTCTTTTTGGGGTCAGCTTTCCCTCTTCCTTGAATACCTTCATGTCATGGACTTGCATCAGTGATGACCCAGAGAACATCATGAGTTTGGCCGGCAGCTTACAGAGAATGGCTACCTTTTTTCAGGAACGTGTTGGTCGCATGTGATACTTGTGATGAGTTTTTCCAGCTTCCAAGTCACAAACTGGAGAACTGTCTTCTCCACATTGATTTGGATAAAATGATAATCAAGGCCTTACTGTTTAAGTCTTTAATCATGAATGTTCTACTTACTGTGTGGGGGAGTAGTTTATAAATAGATTTGGGCTCAACAAGCATCAAATGGTAAACTTCTAAGAGTCTCAAACTAGCTGTGCTTGAGGAGAAAGTGGAGGATGGCAGGAAATAGCTTGCCAGTTTTGTTTTGTTTTAAGTAAACTCTATGTCCAACTTGGGGCTCAAACCCCAAGATCAAGAATCAAGCTCTACTGAGCCAGCCAGGTTGTGCCAGTAGCCTGCCAGTTTGGACTAAATTTGCATTGATTGCTGCCTCACAGCCTCCTAGCAAAATCTGCGGGGCTTTCTGTTTTTCGTTTCATGTCTGGATGACGTGTGTTTTAGGAGCCTCAGTGATGAGCCCCAGGAGGGAGCAGATATGAGACTCTTAGTGCTTCTGCCAGTGACATGAATTTCTTCCCTACTCGAAGGGGGTCTCACAGGGGATGTCAGCACTATTAACCTCGGCTTTACAAGCAGCCATGTGCCCTGATGTCCACAACCCACTGGGCTTGGGTCACTGGTTGAAAGACCACAGTGGGCAGGAGAAACCATAATTGGTACAGAAACACTTAACAGGAAGGGGAGGAGGCTGCAGCCAACTGGGTGGAATGTGCCTCTTCTAGAAATGGATCCAGACAAGTTTCTGTGACAATGACTAGGATCAGTGTGTACACAAATCTCAGGATCTCCGGGCATATTTATCTTGTGTAGGTAAAGTCATTGTCAGAGAAAATAATTGGAAGCTATTGGCGATCCTTTTAGCCCCTGTGTTCTCCATGTCCAGGCCAGTACTACACACAGAGGAATACAAGAGAGTAAAAGGGACTGGGGGGAGTCAGTAGTTTGTTGATGTGGCCCTTAAGATCCAGGCAATGTTCCTGTTAACACCAGCGGAACCATCCTTCACTGCTGCCTGTGTCTGCAGACACTGAGGTAAGACTGAAGCCCGGAGGACATGGAACAGGGTGGTATTGTCAGCATAAGGTTGCCAGATCTATTTTTATTTTGAGCCAATTTTTTAAAACTATATAAAGGTTTAAATTACAGATGCTAATAAGCTGCATATATTTAAGAGTATACAATTGAGGGCGCCTGGGTGGCTCAGTGGGTTAAGCCGCTGCCTTCGGCTCAGGTCATCCGGCTCTCTGCTCAGCGGGGAGCCTGCTTCCCTCTCTCTCTCTCTGCCTGCCTCTCCATCTACTTGTGATTTCTCTCTGTCAAATAAATAAATAAAATCTTAAAAAAAAAAAGAGTGTACAATTGATAAATTTTGACAAGGATATGAATCTGCCACCATCATAATCCTGATAATGACCATATATGTCATGCTTTATTTACCTCTGGCCTACTACAATCTCTACTTACCCTACCCACCTCTCCGGGGAACCACTGTAATTTGTTTTACAATGGGAACCATCCACTTTTTGTTATTTATATATTTGGAATGAACTGTTTACTCTTCCCCACCCCTCTGTGATTTCCTTTGTGGTATGTAATTAGTTTTTCATCAGTGATGTTCTGCAAGTTGCTCACTTTTCTGTCTAGATAACACCCTTATGTTGGCATATACCGCTGTTACTTGATTCATCTTTTTTATGGGCACTTAAGTTATTTCTAGATTTTGCCTGTTGAAAATAAAGGAGTCAAAAACATTTGTGTCAGTAATTTTATATAGATGTAAGCTGTTTTTATTTTTGAAAAATAAAATTAACAGTAACTTAACTAAATTAACAGTTAACTAAATTAACAATTTAGTAAATTAACTGAATTAACAATTTAGTAAATTAACTAAACAGTTTAATTGGGGGCGCCTGGGTGGCTCAGTGGGTTAAGCCTCTGCCTTCGGCTCAGGTCATGATTTCAGGGTCCTGGGATCGAGTCCCGCATCAGGCTCTCTGCTCAGCAGGGAGCCTGCTTCCTCCTCTCTCTCTGCCTGCCTCTCTGCCTACTTGTGATCTCTCTCTGTCAAATAAATAAATAAAATCTTTTTTAAAAATTTAAAAAAATAAAAATAAAATAAAAATTAAAAAAGAACAATTTAATTGTTAACTTAATTAACTAAAATTAACAGTAACTTAATGTTCAGTACCTGAGTCATAGGACAGGTGAATATTAACTTTTGAAAAAACTGCACTGCAATCAAAATGATTGTTCACTTTTGCATTTGCATCAGCAGTGGATGAAAAGTCCACTTCTTCTGCAACCCTGCCAATATTCGATGTGGCCATCCTTTAATTTTGCGCAACGTAGTAACTGTGTAGTATAGTTTTGATTGCATTTCCTGAAGGAGTCACGATTTTGAGCATTTTTAATGTCTTACTTGCCGGCTGGAAATCTTTTTTATTTCTTTTCCATTAACATCATTTTCCTATTTTCTTGTATGTGAGTTACAGTTATTTTCCTTTTCATTTACAAATAAGACAGTAAAACAAAGACATGTTTAAAAGAAAACCACAGGCTTGGAATGGAGTCACTTTGCTACAAGTGTATCACCAAACCCGGACTTGATAGCTAATGTAATTGCAATTTTTCACTTTTCCTCAGTCAGTCTAAAGTTTCCTGGTCCCGGTGGTAAGGTAATCTTCCTAAGAAGTCTCCACTTTCCCCTAAAAGGAGGTGACTTTGCCAAAATAATTTTTTTGTGTGTTCATAACGTCCTTGTCCTGCTTGTCCTGCCTTTAAAACTTTTCTGGCCCTTTGATTCCCATTCTATTTGTTAGTTGGGATGCTGTCCATTTCATAATGGTTCAGTAGAGACAATCTGATCTTCAGATTTACTAAGTTGAGTATTTTATTTAATTTTATTTAAATGAAATTAGCCAAAACTAATACAGCACATTAGTTTTGGTGTAGAGTTCAAGGGTATGGTTTTTAAGTAGCGCTATTTTGGAGTTGTCCTGGGTTTTAAATAGATTGATCATCATTTTTCTACATGGAGTAACTGTTTCTGAGTACTGGAAGGCTATTCATTATTTTTCCTCTGGTACTTTTGTATCCTGCACTGTCATGGCCAAAAAACACACGTTTAAGTTTAGGGTGCATTCTTACCATCACGTCGGGACTTTGTTACGTGCAGAATTCAGAAATACAAAAAATCCAGCCCCACTCTATAGTATTTGCCTATTTACAAACTAAATTCTCCCATGGTGAGAATGGATGTGCTGAGAAGCTGAAAAACTACTTGGGTGTTTGGAGGAAAACTAAACCTTGGCGTGTGCAGGAGACGTGACAAGGCCAGGCAGACAGCAGCTGTGGGGGCTGGGAGCTGACTGGAGGTCTTCAGGAACCTCACAGGCAGAAGACGTTAATCTTGACAGACCAGAGTGAATGGACGTCCCTGAACACCCTGACTGGTGACTGGTGATCTGTCTGGACGGTCTCACCTGAGAGCGACAAGGTTTTCGTGTCCACCTGCTGAGTTCAGAGTCGCATCCTCCGATCCCACCCAGGACACTGGAAGAAATTCTCACCGTAGAACGCCAGCCTCCAAGTGATTTAATTCCATCTCTTTCTGTAGTAGTTGACTGCGGTCCCCAGTGTCGACCTTCCGTGCATCTCGCAGCCAATCTGGGATGTGTTTCCGGACAGCTGTCTCACGGAGAAGCCAGCTGGGCGCGGGAAGGGGCACGGGCGCTGGGCCACTTCCGGTCTCCCGCCACTCACCGGGCCAGGAAGGATTGGGAGCCGGGTGGGGCGGGGCCTCTCCTGGAAAAGACTGGGATTTCCGCCCCGGCGGCGGGGGTGGGGGCTCACCCGGAACATCCGGATCAGGGCTGGCCTCCCTCTCCACTCAAAGTAGAGGAGTCGAGGCCCTATAGGGCCTCTACCAGAAAGAAGGGGGTCCCTAAGGGGGGTGTGTGGGAACATGCGGAGGCCTTTCCCACCCCACGGACACACGCGGAATCATGGTCTCATCTCCGAGGCTATGCCAGGAAGGGGTCTGCCGGGGGGTCCTGGTGCGGGCTGGGAGGCCCTGGTACCGGCTGGGAGGCAGGGGTGGTGCACAGAGGAGACACCTCGAAGTTGTTGAGTACCCATACTTCTCTGGAGGCGAAGTTCCCACCATCAGTCCTTAAGGCAGTGCTCTGTCCAGAGCTCTGGCCATCCGTGCCCCTCAGGGACACAGCACAGAACGCAGGTGAGTCCTCCATTCCTCCCGTGTGCACCTTCAGGACTGCTCCGGCGCCTCTTGAGGGTGAGGGGGTGTAGACTGGAATAAACAGCGGATTAGGTTGTCCGCGATCATTTTAAGGGAAAAACGTGAGGCCCGAGTTTGTCCACAAATTATGACTTGGTTGTGCTGTCCGGGCACAGGGGTGCGAGAGTACCTACCCTTAGTGCACCAATTGTACTAGGTTAGGTCCCTGTCTCATGACAAAATCCAGAGGCCGAGGAACAAATGGGGCTAAGAAAGGAATCTTAGTGAGGACAATGGAAGGAAGACAGTGGACTAACCTCCCAAAGACTGACTCCAAAGTGCTCCAAATACTTCCGGGTTTAAAGAAGGAAAATGTGGGGCCAAGGTAAGTGGGTACTTGCAGGTAGGCAGAGAAACTCAAACAGATCCTTGTCCTGATGTCAGTCATGGGTGGGGTCTTACTGGCTCAGGGCAGTCCTTAGTGCTACAGGGTGTAGTTTTGGTTCCCATCAGGGGATGCCTTGCCAGCAGGGTCTTCCATCTGAGTGAAGAGACAAGCTGGAAAGAAGAACCTGACTAGAAAGTTTAATAGTAAGAAAAACTATGGGTGAAGCCACCTCAGGCCCTCCAGCCAACCTATTAATCTTGAAGGTTTAACAAGCACCTTAGCCTACATGATTGATTCACCTGTTTATCTGTAGATCATGCATTCTCTCCTAGGATGACCTGAGCACTTGTGAATGCCACAAAGCAATACAGATCCTTTTGCACAACCTGTAAGTACTAAGGAACCAGACCCCTTGCACAACCTCCCAGCACTGTGATCCCATCTATAGATAGTACCATCGAATCTGTATGTAGTCAAGAAATGTTGTGGACCAATGTACTCCCTATACTGGTTCACTGTCCTAACTTTAAAAACCTGCGGGCAAGGCAGAAACCTCAGAGCTGGGGTTTGTATGAGAGCCCACCTTCTCCCTAGGTGGCCAGCCTCCTGAGTAAAGATTATGATCATTTCCAATCACCACTTGTCTCTTCAGTATTGACTTTTGAAGTGCTAGGCAGCCAAAACTGGATTTGGGAAACAGGTACTTGAACACAGACACACACAGAGCAATCCATTCATATGAAAAGGCAATTTTAAAAGTATACCATACTGCAAACATTGTTTTTCTGCACCAGGTAGAGTGGTTAGAAGCTTTTCACTTTCAATGTTCATAAAGGAGTAGTAACCCATTAATAGCAGACAATCAGACATTCTTCTTCTTTTTTTAAGATTTTATTTATTTATTTGACAGAGATCACAAGTAGGCAGAGCAGCAGGCAGAGAGAGAGGGGGAAGCTTGATCCCAGGACCCTGGGATCATGACCTGAGCTGAAGGCAGAGGCTTAATCCGCTGAGCCACCCAGGTGCCCCGACAATCAGACATTCTAAACACTACATTTTAATTAAGAGAATAAACGTGTGCTAATAAATTTTGCAGCCTCTGTTCTGAAATCCTGCCACTATAGAAGAGATTCATGTAAATGACAAAGATAAGTGCCCTGTCTTCAGGAACCACAACTAGCAGATGGAATATTTTACTCTGCATCTATTCTATCAAGACATTTCTTAAAAAACTAATTCTTGGGCTACCACCAAAGTGTCTGAGTCAAGAGGTCTCGGCTGTGGGCTGAGAATGAGCATTTTTTTTTTAATTTAAAGATTTTTACTTGACAGGGACGCCTGGGTGGCTCAGTTGGTTGAGCAGCTGCCTTTGGCTCAGGTCATGATCCCACCGTCCTGGGATCGAGTCCCACATCGGGCTCCTTGCTCCGCAGGGAGCCTGCTTCTCCCTCTGCCTCTGCCTTCCACTCTGCCTGTGCTTGCTCTCTCTCTCTCTCTCTCTGACAAATAAGTAAATAAAATCTTTAAAAAAAAAAAAAGATTTTTACTTGACAGATAACAAGTAGGCAGAGAGAGCGGGGGAAGCAGGGTCCCTGCTGAGCAGAGAGCCCGATGTGGGCCTCCATTCCAGGACCCTGAGACCATGACCTGAGCAGAAGGCGGAGGCTTAACCCACTGAGCCACCCAGGTGCCTGAGAATGAGCATTTCCAATGAGCTGAGGTAAAGCTGATGGAGAGGACAGGGCAGAGGTGAAACTGAAAACCGGTTTTTCCGGGAAGGCCAGGCTGCCTCCCTGCACGCTCCAGTACAGGGACTCTGTGAGGAGCAGCAGAGCGAAGGGTTCTCAAGCACACCTGTTGAGTGCCTCTGCAGTGAGCCAAGCAGGGTAAAAGCTTAAAGGGCTGGAGTCCCAGGGTCTCCAGGGCAGAGAGGCCATAGGAAGCCACCAGCCACTGGCTTCTTTTGCTTGGAACTGCAAATCAGCAAAGAGGCCGTTAGATGCCAGTGGCTCCGATGCTCTACACCTACAGAGGCAAACTGAAACCCAACCTGGAGCAAAGTCTTGTAAGTGCGTAAATGGTGAGACCTACAAATGCCCAGTCATGCAAAGCTGTCTACGTTGGTCTCCGTGCTGGGCATGGAGCCTACCTAAAACACATACACACAAAACAGTCACCTGGTTTTCCAAGTAAGACAATTCCTTAAGCAATAGGCAGTCACATAACGTATTGCTTTGCTTTCCCTTCTGGTCTACAAAAGCCTTTACCTAATTTGGTTTGGAGCCATCTGAATGCATTTGGTGTTTGCACAAATAAGGTCTTTGAAATTTTCAGCTGATAAAAATAAAAACTGCAGGACTCATCCTTGTTCAGTGATGCTGTTATTAACGAGGGCTTCCTTTCTGCCCAGTTGGTTATTATACCTGGACTCCTTTTTTCACAAAATCGTTGCCATTTGCAGTTGGAGCAAGTGTGCAAGTGTGCTCCTTGTTTCCATTGTACCTACCTCATTCTAACATAGACTATAACAGTAATTCTGCTTTCCTTTTTCCTGAGTTTTCCTTGAGCATAATACAAGGCATTTGAAGGCAGGACTGCTTGTCTTGTGCCTGAATTTCTCCTATACTAGAGCTCCTGAGACACGAGTATGTGCTCAGTGCACATTTGTTAGAACAGTATGTGCTCAGTGCACATTTGTTAGAACAGTGAATAAACATGACAGTTCTTTTTCTTTTTTTTTTTTTGACATTTCTTTTCTTTTTTTTTTTTTTTTAAGATTTTATTTATTTGAGAGAGGGAGAGGGAGAGAGTCTGGGTGGTTTAGTGGGTTAAGCCTCTGCCTTCAGCTTAGGTCATGATCTCAGGGTCCTGGGATCGAACCCTGCATCGGGCTTTCTGCTCAGCGGGGAGCCTGCATCCCCCTCTCTCTGCCTATCTCTCTGCCTACTTGTGACCTCTCTCTCTCAAATAAATAAATAAAATATTAAAAGAAGATTTCTTCTTTTAAGATTTTATTTATTTGAGAGAGGGAGAGAGAGAGAGCTCAAGCAGGGGGAGGGGTGGGGGAGAGGGAGAAGCAGATTCCCCACTGAGCAGGAAACCTGACACAGGGCTTGGTCCTAGAACCCCAGGGTCATGACCTGAGCCCAAGGCAGACACTTAACTGGTCCAGGTTACTGGGCCACCCAGGTGCCCCTAAACATGACATTTCAATTTCCCTCTCATTTTAACTGTTCTGGGTATCATAAATTTCCTCCTTAAGTCTCCAAAGTGGTGTTAAAATTAGTGAAGGAAACCACATTCAAAATGGACCTTTAATAGGGCACCTGGGTGGCTCAGTCTTAAGCATTTGACTCTTGATTTTGGCTCAGGTCATGAACTTGGGATCATGAGATCTAGCCCCTGTCTCTCCCTCTCCCCTCCCCCACTTCTCTCTCTCGCCCAAATAAATAAGAACTATTAAAAAAATAAAATGGAGGGACGCCTGGGTGGCTCAGTTGGTTAAGCAGCTGCCTTCGGCTCAGGTCATGATCCCAGCGTCCTGGGATCGAGTCCCACATCGGGCTCCTTGCTCCGCAGGGAGCCTGCTTCTCCCTCTGACTCTGCCTTCCACTCTGTCTGCCTGTGCTCGCTCTCACTCTCTCTCTCTTACAAATAAATAAATAAAATCTTTAAAAAAAAAAAAATGGAGCATTTACACAGGGAGGAATGAATAAGCAGCTGGAAATAGCAATATTATTTTTACTTGACAAGGGAGGTTGCTTTCTCAGTAGGAATTTAATTTGCTTTGAACCAAAAGGATGGTTCCCCAGCAACCACACACTAACCAGGGCCACCACACAGCCAATGAAACATTGTCACAACTAGAAATTCATTTTTTTCAATAAACCTTTATTGAGAGCAAACCTCTCCATGCTTCTCTTAAACCCTCATAAAAGCTGACTTTCCTTCTATATCTTCAGACTTGCTTGTGATTTGCCCTGCTGTCCTGAAATTCTTCTGTCATTCCTGAATAAACTCAATTTGCTAGTAAAATGACTGGCTGTTTACTTTGAAGGATGACAGCAGCATTGTTCAATACTTTCAAGAATGAAAAGGTCAAAATTTGGAGATAAAAGCCACAGAATGACCAGCCACATTAGTCTAGCAGAGTCACGTGCTCAGTTTGATTCTATCCTTTCCCACTTCTTAAGGTTTCTTCTAAAAGTACTCTGAGGGGCGCCTGGGTGGCTCAGTGGGTTAAAGCCTCTGCCTTCAGCTCAGGTCAAGATCCCAGGGTCCTGGGATCAAGCCCCGCATCCGTCTCTCTGCTCCGCAGGGAGCCTGATTCCTTCTCTCTCTCTCTCTGCCTGCCTCTCTCCCTACTTGTGATCTCTGTCTGTCAAATGAATAAATAAAATATATTTTAAAAAGTACTCTGAGATTATGATTGTTTCTAAGCTTTTATCAATGTGTAGGAAGATGGAATGTGGCTTTCCCCATAGCTATCCTGCCACTGTCTTGAAGTGCTCAATAAATGTTATGAAATGCTTCCCAAAATGTGCATAGCTCAATAAATGTTATGAAATGCTTCCCAAAATGTGCATTTCACCACTGTTTTTGGAGATAACTTCAATTCCTAAAGTGACACTAATGCCAGTGCCTCAAGAAAGAAGAGCCAGTTCCCAGCAAGGAGGTGAGTTCATCGGGTTCATATAACCCCCTTTAAAAAAAGAAAAAAGATTTTATTTATTTATTTGATGGAGAAAGAGATCACAAGCAGGCAGAGAGGCAGGCAGAGAGAGAGGGAGAAGCAAGCTCCCCGCTGAGCAGAGAGCCCGATGTGGGGCTCAATCCCAGGACCCTGAGATCATGACCTGAGCTGAAGGAAGAGGCTTAACCCACTGAGCCACTCAGGCACCCCCATATAACCCTTTATTTTAGGGCTCAGATTCTCCCTTTGCACACTTGCTCCAACTGCAAATGGCAACAAGTGTTCAGTACCCAAAACAGCATTGGTTAAAATGCACTATGTTTGGGATGATATCAGACTCCTGAAAGGAATTGAGTACATGGAAATATATGGATAAAAGTGTTGGCTCAGTCGGTTAAGCATCTACCTTCAGCTCAGGTCATGATCCCAGGGTCCTGGGATCCAGTCCCTCATTGGGCTCCTTGCTCAGCTACTTCCTCTGCCTGCTGCTCCCTGTGCTTATGTGCAATTTCTCTCTAACAAATACATAAAATCTTTAAAAAAAAAAAATGTTCCTCAATTGGGGCGCCTGGGTGGCTTAGTGGGTTAAAGACTGTGCCTTTGACTCAGGTCATGATCCCAGGGTCCTGGCATCGAGCCCCACATGGAGCTCTCTGCTCGGCAGGGAGCCTGCTTCCTCCTCTCTCTCTCTGCCTGCCTTTCCCCCTACTTGTGATCTCTGCCTGTCAAATAAATAAATAAATAAAATCTTAAAAAAAAAATGTTCCTCAATAGATGGGACACAATCACAATACAGGCAAGAGAGTTTTAGTGTGGAACCAGAGGCTAACTGCATCACTGTCCTTGAAATTCAGTGTGACCTACCATCCTTGTCCTTAAATGTCAACAGACCTCTAAGGGGTGTGAAAGAGGAAACCATTGGCCCAAATGCAGTCACTTCGGCTAGACCATGTCATCAAACCAGGGCATAATACCAAAGCACACTGCCCTTTTAACTTCCCCCAGAAATAGTTTATGAGCCCATTCAGGGATTTTCTGGTTAGTACCAAAAAGACAATCTACATAGATGGGGTCTCTCCACCCCCTCAAAGAAAGATGAGGGATTCTAACAAGACTCTCTCGTTCCTACAGTAAGGTGACCTCATCTGACATAATCCCTTTTTATCTGTTTATGATATTCTTGTCCAACCTTTAAAAACCTTTCCTTTCCTGTAGTGCTTTGGAGCTCCCCTCTACTTGCCAGATGGAATACTGCCCAATCCGCAACGTACTGGGCTGAATTTTTTTTTTTTTTTAAAGATTTTATTTATTTGTCAGAGACAGAGAGAGAGAGAGCGAATGAGCACAGGCAGACAGAGAGGCAGGCAGAGGCCGAGCAAGGAGCCCGATGTGGGGACTCGATCCCAGGACCCTGGGATCATGACCTGAGCCGAAGGCAGCTGCTTAACCAACTGAGCCACCCAGGCATCCCTGGGCTAAATTTTTTAAAAAAGATTTTATTTATTTGACGGACAGACCACAAGTAGGCAGAGAGAGAGAGGGGGAAGCAGGCTTCCCACTGAGCAGAGAGCCCGATGTGGGGCTCCATCCCTGGACCCCGAGATCATGATCTGATCCGAAGCCAGAGGCTTAACCCACTGAGTCACCCAGGCGCCCCTGAATTTTTGTTTTTTAACAGGAACTTTTTTGAATTCTTCCTAACCAGTCCAAAACTGACTCTTAATGTTTCAGGGTGGAAGTATTCAATGAACAACATCTTTCTAGCTACGCACAAGCCATTTCTTTTGGAAGCGCTGTACGAAATGATATCCTATTTAAATCAGTAAAAGAATCTGGAAGCAACTAAAATAATAGTTTTCTACCTGGGAAACTGACCGTCATAGAGTCTGAAAAAAGGGCTCTTTTCCGCCTTTGACAAGGAGCAACGCAAGTCCCTGTGGGTAGGAGCCTCACTTCCCAGCATCCCTAAGCGTGCCACGAAACCAAAGCTCCCTTATTCCCGGTGGAGGACGCCCAACCCCAGACCCGGGAGCTCTGGAAGTCACACCACCCGGAAGAGCCCTTGCCGGGAGAACGCAGAGCCAATGAGGGAACAGGACGCGGCACTCTTAGGCGGGTGCATGCGCTGGGGGCGGGACTTCCGGCTACGTTCCCTGCTGTGTATGTATTTATCTTTCTTAGCGTCTGCTCTTCTCTTCAGGTTCCGGAACGCGGGTTCAGGGTCTGGGTGACTGGTCGTGAAGACGCGACGGGAGGCGTGGTCCCCGCCGCACACAGTTCAGGCCGGGTGTCCGCTCCCCTCCGGCCCGCTGCCGGCGCACCGAGTCCGATGGCGGCGGCCGCGCCCAGGGACTCGGCTGAGGTAAATGCTTGTCCTCGCCGGCCCCCCTCCCCACGCCCCAAAGGCCCGAGCGCGGGGCGCCTGCTCGCGGCCCTGCGGCCCAGGCCCCGGTGTCCGGGACAGGGAGGCGCCGGTGGGCGAGGGCCCGTGTGGGAGCGCCGGCGGGCTGTGTCCGGGAGCGGGCTCGGGGCTGAGGGGCCGCCGGGACGGGAGCTGCAGGGGGCCCGCGCCACCAACGGGAGACAGCGCGGCTGCATTGGTTATGTCCGGAGCAGTGTGCGGCGCGGCGGGTGAGGCCCGCGCGGTCGCTGTCTGCCGAGGCCGTGTCTGCTGGAGGTGAGGGGAGGTGGTCTAACCCGGGTGTCAGGGAGCTTTCTTGGGCCGCGGAGAAGCGCAGCGGCCGGGGGTGAGCGCGCAGGCAGGGCGCGCAGCAGGAGGGACTCCCGGTGGTCGCTGGTAGTGGCCCGGACCGCCGCCGTGTCCGCCCTGGATGTTGGAGAACCGGCTGCTGTTGGTCTGTTTTCGGAGAAGGGCTGAGGCGAATTGTGGGTGTCGCAGGGGAGATGAGAACGGGGGGGGGGGGTAGTGAGGGGAACCCCGGGGCTTTTGGTCGGTGACGCTTGAAGAGAAAACTGCAGACACTTTACTCGCAGAGATGTTGTTTCTGTGGGAGCGACAGGGAACAGCGATTGGGACCGAAGAACCCGAGTCAAAGCAGTAGCCAGTGCGGAGAAGAGGAGGGAGGTCATGCTTTTTATGGGGGAAGGGGCGAAGTCGGGAACGCTGTTACCAACATTGAGGCGACGGGAGTAAGGTAGGAGTCGTGTCTTCCCGGTGGCTGACTGTTGGGTGGGTGATCGGGAAAGACTGTCTTTCTGGATCTGTGCTAGTGAAGGAGTGTGCCCATTCCAGGTCAAGTCACTGTCTTCCTCTTCCGTTTGCCGTTGATCACTGTGACAGTGCCTGAGAGCTCCCTCTGCTGCAACCTCCTGACTCCATTTTAGTGAAGTTTGCAGTTAGTGATTTTCACAGTTCCTAGTAGCTGAACGAACGGAAGCTCCCATTAACTGGATTAAAGGTAGCGTAGGTTGATTTTTCTGGGGGATGTCCTACATTGTTTTGACATTGTTTACAATCTCAGATGTGTCAGAGAAGTGTGAGTCATGGAATAACTAGGGAGCTGGATGGCAAAGCTTGGGACAGTAGGGAAAGTTCCCGATGGAGGGTTTGAAAAGTGATGGCTGTGATGTGGACCCGGGTGGAGATTTGGATCACATTTAGGAACGGAACACAGAGTGTAATGACAAAGCTGCTAGTAGGTTCAGTATCCTACTACGTTGTGTGGAAGAATGGTTGTCTTGGGCAGCATGTGGTGGTGGTTGTCCGGCATTGTCACCATGGGTGAAGGAGAGAGAAAGATCTGGCTGATGATGGCCAAGGTTGCTTGGGATGATTGGAAGAGATGGCTGAGGACATTGAAAATTGAGACAAGATGACAGTGAGACTGGGGCTGTTCTCTCTTCCGTGTTCTAGGGCTTCAGCAGAATTTTGTGGTCAGCTTTTACCGTGTCTGGGGTGTTTCAGAGTCTTCGTGCCAGAAAAGGTCTGGGGCAAATGTGATTTGTGGTTCTGTGTGCCTGGCAGGGAGACCCTTAGTGCTGGGGTTTTCACGAAGGTTCAGTAGAGAATGGTTGGTTCCTGAGTGTCGAGGGCCGGCATGGGCAGCAGAGAAGTAGAAGATGGTGTAGGAGGATCCTAGGTTGACAGTGGTTGTGAGTGTCCTACTGCAGAGAGGATTAGAGGCAGGCGAGGAGACTTCTCAGCAGCATTTGAGGCTTTCCCTCAGTTGGGATCCATGGGAGTACTGGGGTGGTAGTGGAACCTCTTTGTGTTTGTCACACATCTATTGGTTGTCAAGTGACAAGGACAAGTGTGAGTCAAGGGAGAATCCTTTGGAAGGTGTGGGCTTTCATCTGTAGGGTCTGAAGACATGAGAGAGGTACAGTCTACAGAATTATGTAGACCTGGAGAGGAAGTGTGAGCTAAGGGCCTCAGGGTCCTGGTATTGAAGACTTCCCGGCAGAGCAGGGCCTATAATTGGCTATCTTGAGGGCATGACCTGGGAGACTCCATGGGAATATCCTGGCAGGGGGATGGGACTTGCAGGCCACATTGCTTCCATGTGT
>NC_081573.1:12556939-12557110 GCF_022355385.1 Mustela nigripes | reverse complement strand
TGGTTGTCAAGTGACAAGGACAAGTGTGAGTCAAGGGAGAATCCTTTGGAAGGTGTGGGCTTTCATCTGTAGGGTCTGAAGACATGAGAGAGGTACAGTCTACAGAATTATGTAGACCTGGAGAGGAAGTGTGAGCTAAGGGCCTCAGGGTCCTGGTATTGAAGACTTCCC
>NC_081573.1:12552101-12556539 GCF_022355385.1 Mustela nigripes | reverse complement strand
GTACCACCATGTGATGCTGGAGAACTTTGCACTTGTATCGTCACTGGATAAGGCCCTCAGGGTCCCCTTGACCTGCTCTGGACTCTGTATCCTGCGGACTCCCCTTATCCATTCTCCAGGGGAGGGTTTGTGCTTCTCTGGTGTGGACTGTGTTCACTGCGTGCTTCCCCAGCTTTCTGGGCAGTTGCTTTTGTTGCTGGCCCTGAGTTGTTGATGTGCCCTTCTGTCTGCCCGCAGCCCCAGTACCCGCTGTGCTGAGCCCTGATCGGCTAAGATCGCAGGTCAGTGGTCCTGCATTGAGGCTGATGGAATGCACCTTGCTTGCCCTTTCCTTGGCTGGGACCCCGTATCTAGGTCCATGACTCATCGATGGCCTAGGTTTTGACCCCTCCCTTAAGTGACATTTCCCTGTGCCTGCCTGTGCCTGAAATTGGAGGCATGTACATGTTTACTGCTTATGTGAACCATGGGTTACTTCTCAAGACTGCCCTGTATTGTTCTTGGTTTTTTCTTGAAGATTGATTTATTTATTTGACAGAGATCACAAGTAGGCAGACAGGCAGGCAGAGAGAGAGGAGGAAGCAGGGTCCCCACAGAGAGAGCCCAATGTGGGGCTCGATCCCAGGACCCTGGGATGATGACCTGAGCTGAAGGCAGAGGCTTTAACCCCCTGAGCCACCCAGGTGCCCCTGTCCTGTTTGGTTTTTTTAGTAGTGTTTACATCTCTTCTTCCACCTGCCCCTATCCCATGAGCTTTGTTGAGGTATGATTGACCAATAAGATTATATTATTGAAATTTGATTACATGATAAATTGATATACATTGAGATTAGTGTAATTAAAAAAAAAAAAAAAAAGGGACGCCTGGGTGGCCAGTTGTCGGGAGCGGGTACTGGAGGCCTACTCTAAGAGCCGTAAGGGACTGAATATGATTGGCTGTTCATTTAGGTCCACTCTCGCGGGAGGTGCATGAGCACTGCATTGTGATTGGGTAACACTGCCTGTATAAAAACACATGCGCCGAGGGTAAAGGGAGAGAAAGAAAAAAGCGATTAAAGAAGAAGGTTCGCCGCTACCTGAGTCTCCGAGTCGTTCTTGCGGGCCGAGAGCGACAGCCAGTGGGTTAAAGCCTCTGCCTTTGGCTCAGGTCATGATCCCAGGGTCCCAGGATGGAGCTCCGCATTGGGCTCTCTGCTCAGCAGGGAACCTGTTTCCTCCTCTCTCTCTGCCTGCCTCTCTGCCTACTTGTGATCTCTGTCTGTCAAATAAATAAATAAAATCTTTAAAAAAAATTTTTAAACAGATTACTGTAAGATTTCTTTCTTTCTTTTTCTTTTTTTTAAGATTTTATTTATTAATTTTGAGAAAAAGTAGGAGAGGGAATACAAGCAGGGCGAGTGAGATAGGGAGAAGGAAGGGGCCCAGTGCAGGGCTTCATCCCAGGACTCTGCGATCATGTCCTGAGCCAAAGGCAGATGCTCAAAAACTGAGCCACCCAGGCACCCTAATTTCTTTTTTATTTATGTATTTGAGAGAGAGTGAGCACAAGAGTTTATGTGCACATGTGCACAAGTAGAGTGGAGGGGAAAGGAAGAGAAAATCCCAAGCTGACATTCCTGAGAGTGGAGCCTGCGGCGGGGCTTCAGTATCACAACCCAGACATCACAAGTTGAGCCACAACCATGAGTGGGGTGCTAGAACTAGTGCAGTACCCAGGCACCCCTACTTTATAGGATTATTAACAAAGTGAAATTAAAACACACAGTCACTTGACATAATTACTTTTTTTGTTGGTGGTGGTTCAGAAACTTAGTATCTACCCTGTTAGCCAATTTCAAGTATAGAATACAATACTAACATTTATAATCAACCTGTTGTACTTACTCATCTTGTCAGTGGATGTGTGTATCCCTGACTGGCATTGCCCCACTTCCCTCAATCCTTAGCTTCTGGCTTTCTATTTTCTGTATCAGTGAGTTTGATTTCTTTCTCTTTTAAGGAATGCTCATATAAGTGGTACCATACAAGGTTTGTATGTTGCTGCGGGGCTGATTTAGCCCTGCATAATGTTTTCCAGGTTTGTCTGTGGAAAGGCCAATGTTGCCTTTTTTATGGCTGAATATTCCTGCCCATGTACGCGTGTGTCCTAATTGTTCTTTGTCTCTTTATTTTTTCATTTAAATACAATTTATTTTTTTTTTATTTTGTTTTCTTACATAGACTCCATACCCAGTCTAGAGTTTGAACTCACCATCCTGAGATCAAGAGTTGGATGCCCTACCAGCTAAGCTAGCCAGGGCATCCCTTCTTTGTCGCTTTAAACGCTCATACACATCTACTGATATGTCCATATGTTGTCTTTGTGAATAGTACTGCAGTGGATATTCATGCTCGGATTGGTTGTGGAGATACTGATTCTGTTTCTTTGGAATACATACCTAGAAATGGCAGTGGTAGACTGTAGTGCAATTATATTTTCAGATTTTGGTGGGTCTCCCTAATATTTTCTTTTTTTTTTTTTTTTAAGATTTTATTTATTTATTTGACAGAGATTTCAAGTAAGCATACGGAGGGAGAGGGAGAAGTAGGCTCCCCGCTGAGCAAGGAGCCCAATGCGGGGCTCCATCCCAGGACCATGAGATCATGACCTGAGCTGAAGGCAGAGGCTTAACCCATTGAGCCATCTAGGCGCCCCTCCCTCATATTTTCCATAATGACTTCCCTCTTGACCTTCCCAGCAGCAGTAGTATTCCAATGTCATTTTCTTCTGCACGTCCTCACCAGCACGTTACTTGTCTTTTTGGTAATAGCCATGTTAATAGGTACAAGGTGATATCTTGTGGTTTTGTGGTATTTTGGTTTGGCTTTTTAAGATACTTACTTGAGAGAGCAAGAGCATGAGCGGGGAGGAGGGATAGAGGGAGAGGTAGTACTCTCCAGTGAGCAGGGAGCCCTACATCGGATTTGATCCCAGGACCCCGAGATCATGACCTGAGCCAAAAGCAGACAGTTAACTGTCTGAGCCCCCTAGGCTCCCATGGTTTTGGTTTTCATTTACCTGAAGATTCGTGATTGTGAGCATGTGTTAGCCACTTGTAAATCCTTTTCATTTTTGTGGGTGTCACTGGCTGTGACACAACTTTTCAATTTGGTATGGTGGTACTTGTAGTTTTTTGCTTTTGTTGAGTATGTTTTAGATGTCCTATTCAAAAAATCACTGGGAGGGGCGCCTAGGTGGCTCAGTGGGTTAGGCAGCTGCCTTCGGCTCAGGTCACGATCTCAGGGTCCTGGGATCGAGTCCCGCATCGGGCTCTCTGCTCAGCGGGAGCCTGCTTCCCTATCTCTCTCTCTCTCTGGCTGCCTCTCCGTCTACTTGTGATTTCTCTCTGTCAAATTAATAAATAAAATCTTAAAAAAAAAAATCACTGGGAGGAATAAGGTTAAGGGGGCTTTTTTTTTTTTTTCTAGGAGTTTTAGGGTTAAAGGTCGTATGTTTAAGTATTTAGTCAATTTCAACTTCATTTCCATGTGTATTAAAGGATAGGGATCAAGTTTCATTGTTTTTCCATTTAGATATTTAAATTTCACAGCAATATTTTATTACTATTTTTAAAGATTTATTTATTTATTTATTTCAGAGAGAGAGCAAGCAGAGAGGGGCTGAGGAAGAGGGAAAATGAATCCAAAGCAGACTCAGCAGTGCGCGTGGAGTCCGGTGCCAGCTTTATCTCAAAACTGGTAGTTCATGACCTGAGGTGAAACCAAGAGTCAGGTGCTCAACAGCCACCCTGGTGCCCTGGTGCCCTTCAAAACAGTATTTTATTTTATTTTATTTATTTTATTTTTTTATTTATTTTTTTTTTTTAAAGATTTTTTATTTATTTATCAGAGAGAGAGAGGGGGAGAGAGCGAGCACAGGCAGACAGAATGGCAGGCAGAGGCAGAGGGAGAAGCAGGCTCCCTGCTGAGCAAGGAGCCCGATGTGGGACTCGATCCCAGGACGCTGGGATCATGACCTGAGCCGAAGGCAGCTGCTTAACCAACTGAGCCACCCAGGCGTCCCCAAAACAGTATTTTAAACATTTATTTATTTTACAGAGAGACAGAGATAATGGCGGGGAAAGGCAGAGGGAGAGGGAGATAGATAGTCCCAAGCAGGCTCTAAGCTGACAGATGCAGGATTGCTCTCATGACCCTGAGATCTTGACCTCACTGAAGTTGAAGTTCAACCAAATGTGCCCCCTGGGACTCTGGGTAGATTTCACAACATTATTATTATTTTTTTTTTTAAAGATTTTTTATTTATTTGTTAGAGAGAGAGAGATACAGAGCGCAAGCACAGGCAGACAGAGTGGCAGGCTAGAGGCAGAGGGAGAAGCAGGCTCCCTGCTGAGCAAGGAGCCCGATGTGGGACTCGATCCCAGGACGCTGGGATCAT
>NC_081573.1:12545997-12552001 GCF_022355385.1 Mustela nigripes | reverse complement strand
CTGGGATCATGACCTGAGCCGAAGGCAGCCGCTTAACCAACTGAGCCACCCAGGCGTCCCGATTTCACAACATTATTAAAGAGATTATTCTTCCCTAGTGTAGAATTCTTCCCATATATCCCTTTGGCATAATTGCCAAAGATTAGTTGACTGTATATACGAATGTTTACTTCTGGAATTTATATTTTGTTCCCTTGAACTCTTTTTTTAAGCCAGTGTGCTATTATTTTGAATCCAGTAGCTTTGTAATGTAGTTTGAAATCTAAAATATGCTGCCTTCAGCTTTGATCTTTCTGAATATTGCTTGGGCTTTAGGCTTTGGTTGACTTGGTGGCAGGTGTTCCAGTGTCCCCTGTGGAGCAGGAAGCTGAAGGCTCTGCTGAGCAGGGTCTGCATAGCACGCACCGTGTGGCTGACAGAGATAATCTCAGCCCTTATTTCTTAGCCACCCCCCATGTCTCTGGTAGCAGTCTGCAGTCGTCTTTTCTGTGTGCTTGTGCCTTTTTAACCTCCACTGTGTACTGCTCAGTCTTAGTGACGCTGTTGCGCCCTCTGAGGGAATGCCATTCAGAGACAACAGTTGAATTGATTTTTTTCGGGGTGAAGAATGGTATCTTCTAGGGACACCTGGGTGGCTCAATCGGTTAAGCTGCTGCCTTTGGCTCAGGTCATGATCCCAGGGTCCTGGGATCAAGTCCTACATTGGGCTCCTTGCTCTACAGGGAATATGCTTTTCTCTCTGCCTCTGTCTGCCACTCTGCCCTGCTTGTGCACTCGTGCGTGCTCGCTCTCTCTCTGTCTCTCTCACAAATAAAAAATAAATAAAATCTTAAAAAAAAAGAATGGGGGGCGCCTGGGTGGCTCAGTGGGTTAAGCCGCTGCCTTCGGCTCAGGTCATGATCTCAGGGTCCTGGGATCGAGTCCCGCATCGGGCTTTCTGCTCAGCAGGGAGCCTGCTTCCTCCTCTCTCTCTGCCTGCCTCTCTGCCTACTTGTGATCTCTCTCTGTCAAATAAATAAATAAAATCTTTAAAAAAAAAAAAAAAAAAAAAAAAAAAAAAAAAAAGAATGGTATCTTCTATTATCCCACCCTGCTGACGTCAGTCACATAAGATGTTTTTCTGTGTCTGAAGTGTCCCGAGCTCTGGGACAGTTTGGTTTTCCTTCATTATTTCTATCTTCCTGGCATCTTGTAGTTGCTCAGGAAGGCTTAAAGGGAGGAGTCCTTTGTGTGTCATAGTATGGCCATACTCCAGCATGACCAGATATACTCACTGGGGAATAGAAGTGGGGAATGTGTGATATCAGCACTGTTTTCAGACCATACTGGGCACCTTTGTTTGTTTAACCAGAGTTTGGTGTCAATGCTGATGGCCCCATCTTACCTCCATCTCTCCTTCTTACTGTTGACAGTTTGTGGATTCTGGGTTCGACTCCAGTGGTAATTCCACGACATCATCAGTGCTTCTCAGGCCTCCGTGTCTCACCTCTTACTCTCACTGCTTTGTGTGTACCCCAGCATTCACCCCCAAACGTTTTACCATGAGATACTCACATCTTTTTTTTTTTTTTTTAATTTCGTAAACTAGATTTTATGTACTAATTTGAGAGAGAATGAGCAAAGGGAATGGCAGAGAGAGAGAGAGGGAGGGAGAACCAGGCTTCCCTGTGAGCCCCAAGCCTGATGTGGGGCTCAATCCTAGAACCTTGGGATCATACATGAGCTGAAGGCAGATGCTTAACAGACAGACCCACCCAGGCACCCCCTTCACATGTCCTTAAACTGACATTGAAGATCATCAGATTTATTTATTCCTGCAGCCTTGTACTTAGACAAATAATGCCAGCAGAACTGGTCCTACACAAACTTGTGTGACAAGAAGTAAGATTTAAACCATGGCTCTCCTCCTTGTGTCATACCCTAGTTTTTTGTCCTTCTAGTTTGCTCTCAACAACTTTTGGGGCCCAGTAATATACAGCAAGCACTCCTTCAAATGAATTGCATCTCCTTTGCTGGAAAAGCATCTTATACACTTGTGCCCCTGTGAGACAGATGCGTGTATGATGGGTTCACCCCACGATACAGCCAGCACATGTTTTACCAGCATTTCTCTGCCTTCAGGTTGCTGCTGTGGAGCTGAAGATGAGGAGGCCCCCTTTGCACAGAGCACTTCTATAGGTGTGTCCCAGACCAAAACGCCCAGGGCTGCTCTGTCTTCCCGGAAGACCCACCCCTGTCAGATGTGTGGTCCTGTCTTGAGAGATATTTTCCACTTGGCTGAGCTCCAGGGGAAAGAAAACAGTCAGAAACGGTTGAGGTGTGGGGCCTGCAGGAAACGATTTTCTTTCACTGTGAAGTTAGAGCAGGAGCAGCCCGTGGGAGCAAAACCATTCAGAAGCCGTGTGGACAGGGCCTCTGTTGTCAAGAGCTGGGGATCCGGTGGTTTGGGAAAGCCCTTTACCTGTGGAGAGGTTGAGAAGGACTTACTGTCTGGCTCTGGGCATCTGGGGCAAGAGGCCACTCGTACTGGGGAGAAGCCACACACGATCCCCCAGTGCAGGGCAACATTACAGCGTGGAAGCAGTTGTGGCGCTTGGGGAGGATGCAAGAACGCCTTTGGTCCCAAACACACAGATACACGCGACCAGGGTGTCCACTTGGAGGACAGTCCTTTGTGTGCAGTGTATGGGGGAAAATTTTCAGGTACAAGTCCTTATTTGCCATATACCAGAGATACCATACTGGAAAAAGACATTGTAAGTTTGGGAAATATGGAAAATCAGTTTGGCAGAGGTCAACCCACAGTCAACATGGAAGGACTCACAGTGGATCCAGGCAGTACACGTGCGGCAAATGTGGGAGATTCTTAGGCCACAAGTCTGTCCTCCTTCATCCCCAGAGATGGCACAGTGGAGGGAAAAGTTATGTTTGTAGCGGGTGTGCAAAATCTGTTAGCAGTAGCTCTGTGTTGATTATCATAGGATTCAGTCTGGAGAATGGTTATATAAGTGTCGTTGCTGTGCAAAGTCTTTTCCCTCTATGTCTGCCCTCTCACATCATCAGAGAACTCACACAGGGGAAAGACTGTATGAGTGCAGTGATTGTGGGAAATGTTTTACCACTAGTTTGATTCTCCGTGCTCACCAGAGAGTTCATTCAGCAGAAAGGCCTTATAAGTGCAGTGAATGTGGCAAGTCCTTTGTCCGAAGGTATAGCCTCAAAGTACATGTAAAGATTCGCTCAGGTGAAAGGCCTTATAAGTGTAATGAATGTGAGAAATCTTTTAAGTGGAAGTCAACTTTGATTAAACACCAGAGAGTTCACACAGGAGAAAGGCCTTATGAATGCAGTGAATGTGGCAAGTCCTTTGTCCGAAGAAATATTCTCAAAGTACACATAAAGATTCACTCAGGTGAAAAGTCTTATAAGTGTAATGAATGTGGGAAATCTTTAAAATGTAAGTCAACATTGATTAAACACCAGAGAATTCACACAGGAGAGAGGCCTTATGAGTGCAGTGAATGTGGGAAATCTTTTGCCACTAGTTCTGTCCTTCATTGTCACCAGAGAGTTCACACTAGAGAAAGGCCTTATAAGTGCAGTGAATGTGGGAAATCCTTTACCACAAGGTCTGTCCTCCGTGATCACCAGAGAGTTCACACTGGAGAAAGACCTTATGAGTGCAGTGAATGTGGCAAGTCTGTGTCCAAAGAAATAGCCTGAGCGTGCACCTAAAGGTCCACTCAGGTGAAAAGCCTTACAAGTGTAATGGTGTGGGATATCACTGAAGTGTAAGTCAACATTCATTGAACACCAGAGAATTCACACTGGAGACCATCCTCATGAATGCCGTGATTGTGGGAAATCTTTTACTTTGAAATCTGCCCTTCATTCCCACCAGAGAGTTCACACTGGAGAACGGCCATATGAGTGCAGTGACTGTGGGAAATCTTTTACCACTGCTTCTCACCTTCGTTCTCACAAGAGAGTTCACAATAGTGAAAGGCCTTACAAATGCAGCGAATGTGGCAAGTCCTTTTCCCGAAGGAGTAGTCTCAATGTACATATCAAGGTTCACTCAGGTGAAAGGCCTTACAAATGTAATGAATGTGGGAAATCTTTCAACTATAAGTCAGCGTTCATTCAACACCAGAGAATTCACACAGGAGAAAAACCTTATCTGTGCAGTGAATGTGGGAAATCTTTTAGTTCTAGCCGTGCCCTCTGGTATCATCGTCAGAGTCACCTTGCAGTAAGTCCTTATGATTGTAGTGATTGTGGGAAATCTTTTACTTGTAGTTTTTATCTCCGTGATCACCAGAGAGTTCACACTGGAGAAAGGCCTTATAAGTGCAGTGAATGTGGGAAATCTTTCACTTCTCACTTCTCATTCTCTCCTCCATTCTCACCAGAGACTTCACACTGGAAAAAGGCCTTATGAGTGCAGTGAATGTGGCAAATCCTTCTTCCAAAGAAATAACCCTGAATGTACACATAAAGGTTCACTCAGGTGAAAAGCCTTACAAGTGCAATGAATGTGGGAAATTGTTGAAGTACAAGTCAGCCTTCATTCAACACCAAAGAATTCACACAGGAGAAAGGCCTTATGCTTGCTGTGAATGTGGGAATTTTTTTTTCAGTTATGGTGCGCTCAGTTATCATCACAGAGTTCACACTGGAAAAAGACCTTAGGAGGTGGGGAATCTTTCAGCTAAATTTCCAGTCTCATTCAGCATGAGAAAGTACACAGTAGATAAAGTCTGGGTGGGTGAAAACATGAACTAAAGGGTTCTGTTCTGTAATGTTGCTATGTTGACTCCTGTCCTCTAATGCAGTAGGAGTAGCAGATGATGTCTTTGGGAGGTAATTGATAACTAGAATGGATCATGTATGTCAATTCCTAATGAATGGTGTTAATGTATTGGAAGTATTCTGAGACAGCCTGCTTCCCCTGTCAATTGTGTGAGGACCCTTTGAGATCTTCTATAAATCAGGAAGCTGGTCCTTATGAAACAAAACCAGGCTATATGGAGAATGTAATGGGAGATAGCCAGCCTCCAGAAGTGAGAAATTTTTGTTGCTTACAAGCCACCCTGTATATCGTATTTTGTTAGAGCAGCCTGAGCTAAGAAACACGTGAATAGTGTAGGTAATGTTTTGGGCAAAATACTTTTTCATAAAAATCGGAGGTCACCTCGGAGCATGACCACATGGGTGAGCTGAAGGACACTAGTCCTTTAGCCAGACATCTGTCTTCATTCTACACTTGAGAGTTCACACTGCAGAAAGACTTTAAAATGGTAGAGAACATGGTATTTCCTTCTTTCGTGTAATTATGCTGCAGAGAACCTTACGAGGCAGCCACCTTCCTGAATTCAGCTTTGTTCACCTGCACATCCACAGCGGAGTTACTTCCCGAAATTCCAACTATTTGGGAAATGTTCAGAAGTTGTATTGTATGTTCTGATGTGTCCAAGGTCATTGCTGGAGTCCCTGCCAGATTTTGTGACAAGTCATTTCACCTCTGTCATCTGTATGGTCCCAATAATGAACATCTGTCACCACCCGGCTTAGTGATGCTGACCACTTCACTTTGTCATTCGCTGGTGGACATGATGTGTACTGAGATCTCCTCAGTGCCGTCTAAGTTAGTGCATGGATATGACCCAGTGTTGACCCTCCATACCTCTTGAGTTCTGGATGATGTTTTGCAGAAAAGACTAAGTGATTTAGGGACCTTGTTAGTCTCCTGAGTTTTGTGATAAATATTTGCAGCTTCTAAGTCAGTAACGCAAGAAATGGGTGCTGTGTGTTGCTCTCGCTTATGCATTAAAGGCCTTTGTGTTTAATTACTGTTATGCCCCAATAATGGGTCCGTGGTTAAAGGAGTGAGACTGATACAAAGCAAAGGTCAAGCAAAGCTTTATTTTGCGCCAGGCGTCAAGAATCTAACTGAACGTTCGGGGCTGCACCTCTTACAAGAGAGAGCGACCCTTCTCTGTTT
>NC_081573.1:12518979-12530997 GCF_022355385.1 Mustela nigripes | reverse complement strand
AGGAAAGCCCTTTACCTGTGGAGAGGTTGAGAAGGACTTGCTGTCTGGCTTGGGGCTTCTGGGTCAAGAGGCCACTTGTACTGTGGAGAAGCCACACAGAATCTCCCAGTGCAGGGCTACATTACAATGCGGAAGCAGTCGTGGCGCTAGGGGTAGATGCGAGAACGCCTTTGGTCCCAAACACACGGATACTCGGGAGCAGGGTGTCCACTTTGGTAGACAGTCCTTTGTGTGCAGTGAATGTGGGAAAATTTTCAGGTACAAGTCCTTATTTGCCATACACCAGAGATACCATACTGGAGCACGACATCATGAGTTTGGTCCATGTGGAAAATCCCTTGGGCAACGACCAACCCTGAATGAACATAGGAAGACTCAGCGTGGGTCTACGCAGTACATGTGCAGCAAATGTGGGAAATCCTTCAGTGGCAAATCTGTCCCCCTTCATATCCAGAGATGGCACAGTGGAGGAAAGAGTTATGTTTGTAGCGAGTGTGCAGAATCCCTTAGTGGGAGCTCATTGTTGATTAGTCATAGGGTTCAGTCTGGAGAACGTTTATATAAGTGTCGTTGCTGTACAAAATCTTTTCCGTCTATGTCTGCCCTTTCATATCATCAGAGATCTCACACAGGGGAAAGACAGTATGAGTGCAGTGATTGTGGGAAATGTTTTACCAGTAGTTCGGTCCTCCATTACCACCAGAGACTTCACATTGGAGAAAGGCCTTATGAGTGCGGTGGCCAGTCCTTTCTCCGAAGAAATAGCCTCAGTGTACACATAAAGGTTCATTCAGGTGAAAGGCCTTTCAAATGTAATGAATGTGGGAAATCTTTGAAGTGTAAGTCAGCATTCATTAAACACCAGAGAATTCACACAGGAGAAAGGCCTTATGAGTGCAGTGAATGTGGCAAGTCCTTTCTACGAAGAAATACTCTGAATGTACACATAAAGGCTCATTCAGGGGAAAGACCTCATAATTGTAATGAATGTGGGAAATCATTTAAGTTTAAGTCAACATTCATTAAACACCAGAGAATTCACACAGGAGAAAGGCCTTATGCTTGCAGTGAATGTGGGAAATCTTTTATCTCTAGGACTGACCTACGGTATCATCAGAGAATTCACAGAGGAGAGAGACCTTATCAGTGCACAGAATGTGGCAAGTCCTTTTTCCGAAGAAATATCCTCAAAGTACACAGAAAGGTTCACTCAGGTGAAAGGCCTTATAAGTGTAATGAATGTGGGAAATCTTTGAAGTGTAAGGCATCATTGATTAAACACCAGAGAATTCACACAGGAGAGAGGCCTTATGAGTGCAGTGAATGCGGGAAATCTTTCATCACTAGTTCTGTGCTTCATTCTCACCAGAGAGTTCACACTGGAGAAAGGCCTTATGAATGCAGTGACTGTGGGAAAACTTTTACCACTAGTTCTGTCCTCCGTGATCACCAGAGACTTCATACTGGAGAAAGGCCTTATGAGTGCAGTGAATGTGGGAAAACTTTTGCCACAAGTTCTGCCCTGCATTATCACCACAGAGTCCACACTGGAGAAAGACCTTATAAGTGCACTGAATGTGGCAAGACCTTTGTCCGAAGAAATAGCCTGAGCGTGCACCTAAACGTTCACTCAGGTGAAAAGCCTTATAAGTGTAATGAATGTGGGAAATCATTGAAGTGTAAGTCAACATTCATTCAACACCAGAGAATTCACACAGGAGAAAGGCCTTATGAGTGCAGTGAATGTGGGAAATCTTTTTCAGCTACTTCTGTCCTTCGTTCTCACCAGAGACTACACACAGGAGAAAGGCCTTATGAGTGTAGTGAATGTGGAAAATCTTTTACCTCTAGTTCTGCCCTCCGTTCTCACCAAAGAGTGCACACTGGAGAAAGGCCTTATGAGTGCCATGAGTGTGGCAAGTTCTTTCTCCACAGAAATAGCCTCAATGTACACATCAAGGTTCACTCAGGTGAAAGACCCTATAAATGTAATGAATGTGGGAAATCTTTGAACTATAAGTCAACGTTCATTCAACACCAGAGAATTCACACAGGAGAAAAACCTTACCTGTGCAGTGAATGTGGGAAATCTTTTAGTCATAGCTGTGCCCTCCGGTATCATCGTCAGAGTCACCTTGGAATAAGTCCCTATGATTGTAGTGAATGTGGGAAATCTTTTACCTCTAGTTCTGTCCTCCGTGATCACCAGAGACTTCACACTGGAGAAAGGCCTTATGATTGCAGTCAGTGTGGGAAATCTTTCACTGCTCGTTCTGTCCTCCGTTCTCACCAGAGAGTTCACTCTCGGGAAAGGCCTTATGAGTGCAGTGAATGTGGCAAGTCCTTTGTCAGAAGAAATAGCCTCAATGTACACATAAAGGTTCACTCAGGTGAAAAGCCTTATAAGTGTAGTGAATGTGGGAAATCTTGGAAGTGTAAGTCGACATTCATAAAACACCAGAGAATTCATATAGGAGAAAAGTCTTTTGCTTGCAGCTAATGTGGGAAATCTTTTATGAGTCATGGTGCTCTTAGTCATCATCACAGAGTTCACAGTAGCAACAGGCCTTAGGGGTGCTGGTGTTGTGGGGAATCTTTTTGCTAAATCTTTAGTCTCCTTCAACCTGAGGAAATACACAGGAAATCGAGTCCTTATGGGCAATATTATGAACTGAATGTTTATGTTCACAAAAATTGGTATGTTCAACCCCTATCCTCTAATGCAGTAGGTTTAGCATGTGATGTCTTGGGAGATAATTCATAGATAACGTTTCATGAAAATCTGAATTAGCCCTGGAGCAAGGCTTCATGAGTAGGTGAATGACACAATTCCTTTAGCTGGTTATCTATTCATTCCACACTTGAGAGTTCACACTGCAGAAAGAGTTAAAAATAGCATAAAATGTAACATTTCCTTCTTTAGAATATTTACTCTGGAGAAGAACCTTTTTGAGGAAGCCACCTTCCTGAATTGAACTTTGTTCACCTGAATCTCTACAGTGGAATGACTTTGCATAAGTTCAGCCTTTTGGCAAAAAATTCAGAAGGTGTATATTGTGTTCTGATGTGTCTGAAGTTAATGCTAGAAGTCACTGCCAGATTGCATGGCAGAAGTCATTTCATCTCTGCCACCTGGATGGTCCCAATAATGTAGATCAGTCACCACCCAACATGCTTAACAGTGCTGCTGTCCTTTGTCATTTGCTGATGGAAATTACAGGTAATTTGGTCTCTTCATTTCCTTCTGATTTTGGTCATGCATGTAACCCAGTGTTGACCATCAGCACCTGATCTATGTTTTGGGCAGTTAGTTGCACAGGAAGACTAAATCTCGTAGGGAGTTGTTGGTCTTATAATGCTTCTGATAAATCTTTGCAGCTTCCAAGCTGCAATTTCAATTGCATTTCCAATCAATTTCCAATCTGCATTTCCAGAGGAAATTTTTATGCATTAATATGTCCTTTTTATTTAATTACCTGTAATTTTCGGTGTTGTGTTCATTCTAAGGAGTGGTTTGAAATCAGAATTGGGCTCCCCACATGTAGGAGTGAGCAGATTTCATTGCATTCCATGTTAATTGTGTCCCAGAATGGATATTACCTACCTGCATACATTACTATTCTCCAACCTGGGCCTTAATTTGCATTAACTCTAAAACCTATCTGATGGGCTGAATGTGCACTCACAATTCACATTTTGAAGTTATAACCCCCCGCCAACCTCTCAACGTGACGATAGTTAGACATAGCATCTTCAAAGACATCATGAAGTTGAAGTGGGTTATTAGGATGGACTCATGCGGTATGGCTGGTGTCATAAGAAGAGGAGATGAGGGTACAAGCACACCTGGGTGATTGTGAAGATGGGATCCCCATCTGCAAGCCAAGGAGAAAGGCCTCAGAAGAAACTAACCCGGCTGACACCTTATGTTCAATTTCAAGACTCCAGATTGGGGTGAAATAAATTTCTCTTGTCTGGTCACTCGGAGTGTGGTACTGTGTTACATCAGTTCTAGCTAATACAGCCTCCTCAGATCTACACCTAGGTTTTGTGGTCTGGGTGCCAGGAAGCTTTGTGTGCCCAGAGGTCACCGTGAAGAGGGAGCACTTGAGACCTTCTCCAGTGCTTGTGGAAACCAATATTTTGCTTGTCCATAGCTGATAGCCCAGGCTGCCGGGCACTGTTGAGTGGAATCTCTACCCACATCCTTCACAGGAGTCTTGTGACCAGCTGTGCAGTTTCCACTTGGAGCTGTACAGGGGCAGGGGGACTGTAATTGGTAATCTAGATGATTGGGTAACTAGGGAGTAGAGGAGACACTAGCCACCTAAGCGGTATGTATATCTTAAAGTGTGCCCTCAGATGTTGTAGTGACTGGCTGGGAAGGATCAGTGTGCACAGAAATTCTCCACTTTCAGATACACATTGTCAAAATAATCCAAAGGTCTCTGAATTATTTTGTCCTCTGTGGTGCTTACATGTCAAGGCCACTGTGGTTTAGGCCAGAAAATGGCAAAAACGGGAGATTTCAGAGTCCAAGGGTGTAACTTTGTGACCCCACTTAGGGAGCATTCTTCTTAGTGTCTTGTAGAGCTATGGCAGACACGTGTTCTGAATCATCTTCCTCCCTGGTTGTCTCTCAGGTAAACCCCAGCCTCCAGGGCTATAAAAGCAAGTCTTACTGGTGGAGGTGGTGTGGAGTCCTACTTCTGCTAAGGTTGCCCTAGTCTTGCTTGTGTCCCCAAGGCCTTCTATAAACCATTCCTTGGGTTGTGTGGGTGGCTCAGTGGGTTAAGCATCTGCCTTTGGTTTAGGTCATGATTCCAGGATCCTGGGATCAAGCTCTGCATTGGGCTTCTCTTGCTCAGCGGGGACCCTGTTTCTTCTGTCTGCAGCTCCCCCTGCTTTGCTTGTGCGCTCTCTCTATCTCTCTGTTTCTCTGACAATGGATAAATCTTAAAAATAAATAAACCATTCCTTCTCAAGCTGGATTTCCATCCTTTTAAGATTTTGCTTGTTAGCATGAGCTGGGGGAGGGGCAGAGGGAGAAGCAGACTCGGTAGTAGGGAGCCTATGCAGATCTTTATCCCAAGACCCTGAGCTCACAATCTGAGCTGAAAGCAGAGGCTTAACTGACTAAACCACCCAGACACCCTCTCACCTTTTTACTTTGGTCATTCAGCTCTGAGGTCATTTTACATATGTGTCCCTTTCAGTCAACAGTACTGTTTTATTTTCTGGATACACTATCGATCTCTTCATCTGTTGGGAGCACTTGGGTTACTATCAGTGTTTCACTTACACAAACGAATCCCTCTATATATTTTCATTATGGTTCCTTACGCGGATAGAGGTTTCATTTCTCTTCTGTTAAAACTCAACGTGCATTCGCTAAGTCACAGGTAGGTGAGTGTTAACATTTCCCTGAAAGGGCCAAGGGCCAAAATGGAATCTAAACTTCACCACCGCATTCCCACCCACATATGTGAGAGGTGCAGTTTCTTCCGTCCCTGACAGTACGTACTCAGATCAGTCTTTCATGTCAGCCCTTTTAACACATGTGTGGTGCTGTGTTGTAACTGCAGTTCCTAGGGATTTCTGCCTTTCAGCATTTTTTTTATGTGTTTATTTACTACCTGTATGTCTTCTGTCATACAATTTCTGTTCATATCATTTGCCCATTTTCTTTGAAGAGTTATAACTAGTTCCCTTTTTTTTTTTTAAGATTTTATTTATTTACAGGGCGCCTGGGTGGCTCAGTGGGTTAAACCTCTGCCTTCGGCTCAGGTCATGATCTCAGGTTCCTGGGATCGAGTCCCTCATAGGGCTCTCTGCTCAACAGAGAGCCTACTTCCCCCTCTCTCTCTGCCTGCCTCTCTGCCTACTTGTGATTTCTCTCTGTGTGTGTCAAGTAAATAAAATCTTTTTTAAAAAATATATTTTTTAAAAAAGATTTTATTTATTTACCTGACAGATCATAAGGAGGCAGAGAGGCAGGCAGAGAGAGAGAGAGAGAGAGAGAAGGAAGCAGGCTCCCTGCTGAGCAGAAAGCCCGATGCGGTACTCGATCCCAGGACCCTGAGATCATGACCAGAGCCAAAGGCAGAGGCTTAACCCCCTGAGCCACCCAGGTGTCCCATGACTAGTTCCTTTTTCAATTTCAAATAATACATGCATGCAATGAAGGTATATGATGGAATCTTCCTCATTCACATGGTGCGACATTTTTGTCTGTGGAGTCAGAGTAATACTGGAAGGGTATTCAGTATTGTTCCTCAAATTTTTTTTTCATATGGAATCTTAGTTGTTTTTTTTTTTTTAATTAACAGAATGTATTATTTGCTTCAGGAGTACAGGTCTGTGAATCATCAGGCTTACACAATTCACAGCACTCACCATAGCACACACCCTCCCCAATGTCCAATACCCAGCCCCCCATCTTTCCCCCCACCCCGACCCCTGCAGCAACCCTCAATTTGTTTCCTGAGATTAAGAGTCTCTTGGGGTTTGTCTCCCTCTCCAGTCACATTTTGTTTCATTTTTTTCTCTCCCTTTCCCCCACACCCCCCCTCACTCTGCCTCTCAAATTCCTTTTATCAGGGAGATCACATGGAATTGTCTTTCTCTGACTGACTTATTTCACTCAGCATAATACCCTCTAGTTCCATCCACTTTGTTGCAAATGCCAAGATTTTTTTTTTTTTTTTGGATGGCTGCATAGTATTCATTGTGTATATATACCACATCTTTATCTGTTCGTCGGTTGATGGACATCTAGGCTCTTTTCTTAGTTTGGCTATTGTGGACATTGCTGCTATAAACATTTGGGTGCACATGCTCCTTCGGATCAGCACATTTGTATCTTCAGGGTAAACACCCAGTAGTGTGATTGCTGGGTCATAGGGCAGCTCTATTTTCAACATTTTGAGGAACCTCCATGCTGTTTTCCAGAGTGGCTGCACCAGCTTGCATTCATCAGCAGTGTAGGAGGCTCCCCTTTCTCCACATCCTCACCAACCTCTGTCATTTCCTGACTTGTTAATTTTAGCTATTCTTACTGTTGTGTGGTGGTATCTCATTGTGGTTTTGATTTGTTTTTCCCTGACGCCAAGTGATGTGGAGCACTTTCTCATGTGTCTGTTGGCCATCTGGATGTCTTCTTTGCTGAAATGTCTGTTCCTGTTCTCTGCCCATTTCTTGACCTAGAGTTGAGAGTCCATTTCTGGGCTCTCTATTCTGTTCCACTGATGTATGAGTCTGTTTTGTGCCATCCTCAGATTTTTTTGTGTCCACAATGTCATGGCCCAAAATACCTTACGGATTTAAGTCTAGGGTGCATTCTTACTTATGTCATAATTTTCTTCAGCCATTCAGGAAAACAAAACTTCATCCCCACTTTGTAGTTTTTGCCACTTTCCAGAGTGTAAATTCTCCCATTGTGAGAGTGGGATATTCTCAGAAAAAGGTGCTGAATAACTGTATTTGGGTGTTTGGTGGAAAACTGCTCACTGTGGGGCGTGGGAGCTGACTGGAGGTCTGCAGGAGCTCATAGGCAGGAAACTTTAATCCTGACGGGTCTGAGGGGAGGGACTTCCTTAAACAGCCTGATGGGTGGCTGAAAATCTGGCTGGTTCTCAACCTAGTAATGACAATGTTGCCAGGCACACCCACCTGGTTCAGAGTTGCTTCCTTCCATCCCACCCAGTGGACTGAAAGAACTTCTCACCCTGGTGCACCAAACAAATGATTCATTTCCTTCTCTTTATTTTATATATTTTTTAAGATTTTATTTATTTGATAGCACAAGCAGGGGGAGCAGCAGAGGGAGAAGGAGAAGCAGGTTCTCTGCTGAGCAGAGATCCAGCTGTGGGGCTCGATTCCAAGACCCTGTAATCATGATCTGAGCCAAAGGCAGACACTTAACAACTGAGCCACCCAGGCGCCCTCCTTCTCTTTCTGTAATAGTTGACTGCTGGTCCCCAAGAAGTCTATATTCTGCGCATCTCACCACAGCCTGGGACTGTGTTTCCAGACAGCTTTTCAGGGGGAGACTCCTGGGCCTTGGGGCGGGGGGGACGCTGGCGTCATTTCCAGCCCCCTATCCTGGAAGGGCTGGGAGCCAGGTGGGATGGGGCCTGTCTCAGAATAGATCTGGGGTCAGTGTTGGTGCACCTTTTGCTTGTTACCTCCAGGTGGTGACTTCAGCCGTTTGTTTGAACTATTGCCTTTACATTCTGCCTGTTCTGATCCACTTTCACCCTTCCACCTGAGGGCTTGCATGTCAGATCCTTTGTAGCTGCAGGCTGGGGGATGCACAGGAAGGAAGGTCGTTTCGTGGTTCAGCATGAAGCTGCCACCTGAGCTCTGACCAGTTTCAGCTCCTCTCACCTAGAGCTTAAGTGGCTACAGTAGGGGACCATGTCACCCAACGTATGCTAATTCTGGGACTCTAGAAGTTTGGCACTGACTTTTGCCAGCTATGCAAGAGAGTGGAGGAAGGGTGTAAATCTCTTTAAGGCTCTTAATGCGTGGGCTGTAATGTCAATTGCTTAAAAGAAATTCATTTAACTTACTAGCATTTTTAAAAAATATTTTATTTATTTATTTGACAGAGATCACAAGTAGGCAGAGAGGCAGACAGAGAGAGAGGGGGAAGCAGGCGCCCCACTGAGCAGAGACCCCCCCCCCCCCCAATGCGGGGCTCGATCCCAGGACCCTGAGATCATGACCTCAGCCTAAGGCAGAGGCTCAACCCACTGAGCCACCCAGGCGTCCCACTAGCAATTTTATTTTTTAAAAGAAAGGAGGAAAGGGAGGAGTAAAAAGGTGGGAGGGAGGAAGGAAGGGAGAGAGGATAGAGCAAAAGGGAGGGAGAGATAGGAAAAGAAGAAAGGAAAGAAAGAGAAGGAAGAGAGGGAGGGAGGAAAAGAGGGAAAGAAAAGAAAAAAAAAGAGAAAGAAAGAGGAGGGAGGGGAGGGAAAAGGAAAGGAAAGAAAAGGAAGGCCAGGCGAGGTCCATCTTGGCTCATAAGGAAGAGTGTAGCCAGGTTGAGTGCTAGTATGGGAATTGTAGGGGCCTTTTCCTCTGCGGACCTTCCTGTGAGCGCGATGTCATCTTGGGGAGTCAGTGAGAAAGGGGCTGAGTGTGGAGATCGTGGTGGGATATCCTGAGGACAATCATACCAGGCAGGAGGGCAGGGTGGCTCAGGGGCAAAGGAGAGGCCTGGAGGGGATCAGCACCCTGGGTAGAAGATTTAGGAAGGACCCTCTGGGCTGAGTTCCCGTACTTTCTCTGGAGCCGAAGTTCCCACCGCTGATCTTTAAGGCAGTGCCTTCCCAGGACCATTGACGTTCTTGAGCCGGCAGGCCCCTCAGGGACTCAGCCCCGTCTTCAGGAGAGTCCTCCATTACTCTGGCGGCAGCAGGGCCACTCTGGCGCCTCCTGGCGGTGCCAGGGTGTAGAAGTCTGGACTAAACTCCCCAGATGAGGTTGTCCACGATTATCTTAAGGGAAAAAAGCCTCAGGAGCAGGTTGGTCAACAAGTAATTGAAGCCCGAGAGAGAGACTCTTGTCTCACGGAATTGAAGAATGAATCTCCGGAAAGGGAGAGTGAGTAGAGCAGTAGAAGTCTATTAAGCAAGAATACGGAAAAATCTCTCAGGAGCGAGAGGGATCCCGACTGGGTTGCCACTGAGGGCTTTTAGGGTTGGTCTTTTATAGAAAGCTAACCAGGGAACTTAAATCTTTTCGACTTCTCTACTGGCAGCACCACTGATTAAGGACTAGTGATAACATCTTTAGTGGCTTACTTCTTTTTAGGGTCTGGTTATTTTCTGGGATCACAGGAGACTGTCATCCCCCTCAGGCACCTAGGGCAGGGAAGTCTGGAGTGTTCCCTTTTCTCTGGTTTCCTTACATCTCCACATTTTTGGGATTTCTGTGAACCTGATCATGGAGCCCCCTGTCTATATATCCCCACCAGGCACCACCTGTCCCTTATTCATTTTGACTTTGTTGTACTATCGGGGCATAGGGGTGCAAGAGCACCTACCCTGAGGGTCGCGAACAGACTAGGTTTGGCCTCTCCCTTGTGACCAAGTCCAAAGGCGGAGGGAGAGGTGGTGGTGAAACGGGGAAGGAATCTCTCTCAGTGAGGCCGGTGCAGAGAAGATCCCTGGACTCACCTCTCAAAGACTGACTCCAAAGTGACAAAAGTAGCTTCAGGTTTGTATAAGGAAATTTTCGACCAAAGGTGGGTGGTACATGCAGGTAGGCAGTGAAAGTCAGATCACTCCTGGAGTCAATCATGGGTGGGGCACTTGCTGGCTCAGGACAATTCTTAGAGCTCAAGGGGATAGTTTTGGTTCCCATTAGGGGATGCCTTGCTAGCAGGGTCTTCCGTCTGTCAAGAGACAGACTGGAAAGAACCCAACTAGAAAGTTTGAAGTCAAAATGGGGGCAGCCAAGGTCCTCTTTTAGTCCGAAGAAAACAGTATATATATGTGGACTCATCTCAGGCCCTTGGGCCAACCTAGTAATCTTAAGGTTAAAGAAGCATCCTTAGCCCACATGATGGATTAACCTTTCTCGTTTATCTATAGTTCATGTTTTCTCTCATAGAAGGAGCTGAGCTTTGTGATTGCCACAAAGCAGAACAGACCCTCTTGCACAATCTCTAGGCACTAAGGAAGGAACCAGCCTACCAGCACTGTGATGACATCGATAGGTAGTATCATGGAGTCTACATGTAGTTGAGAAGTGTTAATGACAGGTGTACACCCTTTACTACTTAACTGCCCCAAACTCCTCTAAAAACCCCTGGCTGGGGCACCAGGGTGGCTCAGTCGGTGAAGCATCTGCCTTCAACTCAGGTCATGATCCCAGGTCCTGAGATAGAGTCCACCATCAGCAGGGATCCTGCTTCTTTCTCTCTCCCTCTGCCTCTACCCCAGCTTTGTGTTCTCTCTTTCTCAAATAAGTAAATAAACCCCCCAAAAAATAAAAAATAAAAACTGTTTGGGTAAGGCCAAACAACTTTGGAGTTGACCTTTGTACAGTGGTCTGCCTTCTCTCCATGTGGCCTGTCTCCTGATTAAAGCTCATACACTGTTCTAGTCAGTAGTTGTCTGTTGAGTATTGGATTTGGAGCCATGTGCAACCAAACTTGGATTTTTGTGACATAGGAACATATTTGAACAAAGAGCCCCTCACACACACAGAGCAACCCTTCCATGTGCCAGAGAAATTCTAAAAGGATATTGTACTGCAAATAATTATTTTTCTGGGGCGCCTGGGTGGCTCAGCAGTCTGCCTTTGGCTCAGGTCATGATCCCAGAGTCCTGGGATGGAGCCCCACATCGGGCTCCCTGCTCCGCAGGGTCTGCTGTTCCCTCTCCCTCTCCTGCTCTTGTGTTTCCTCTCTTGCCGTCTCTCTCTCTCTGTGTCAAATAAAATAAAATCTTTTTAAAAAATAGTTTTTCTCCATCACATAGAGTTGGGTGAGATGTTGGAGTGAGGGGCTCCTTAGTGGCTCAGTCAGTTAAGGGTTTGCCTTTGGGTCAGGACCCTGGGATGGAGCCCCACATCCATCTCCTTGCTTGGTGGGGAGCCTGCTTCTCCCTCTGCTTACTGCTCCCCTTGCTTGTGCTCTCTCTCTGTGTCAAATAAATAAATAAAATCTCAAAAAAAAAAGAAAAAGAAATGTTGGGGTGAGGGATCACGTGGTCAAGAAAGAATTCTTGAGATGTCTTCTGGAAGACAGAGGTGGTTTATTAAAGTACAGAACAGAACCTGTGGTCAGAAAGAGTTGCACTGGGATTATGAGGGGTAACTCATATTTTTAAGTTTGGGTATAGCATTAGTCTCTTAGAATCTTGTTAGCAAGGTTTCCAGGACCTTGAGGGATAGCTGTTGTGAGGATCTCATTTAGTACTTCTACTAAAACCTTAGTCATGAGACCCTTCCGATGGGTATCAGTGGGCTATTTGTTTAGAGAATGATTGCTAATCATTGGCGGGG
>NC_081573.1:12512195-12518879 GCF_022355385.1 Mustela nigripes | reverse complement strand
AGAGAGAGAGAGGGAAGCAGGCTCCCTGCTGAGCAGAGAGCCCGATGCAGGACTCGATCCCAGGACCCTGAGATCATGACCCGAGCCAAAGGCAGCGGCTCAACCCACTGAGCCACCCAGGCGCCCCCCAAAGAGATTTTCATATGTTAAAGAAGACCTACAGGATCCTGGAGTTCTGGCTAAGGTCAAGCTAAGGTGTCCTTTTCCTTTAGGAAAGTACTACCCTGAGAGAGTTGAGTTGCTAGAATAAGGTTGTCCTGCCTTTCCCAAGTACTTGTCAGTGGGGTGGAAGTTGTAAGGAACTTTATTGTTCTCCTTCGTTCTCCACAGCAGAGTGATTAGTGACTTTTCATTTTCTGTGTCCACAGAGGAGTAGTAATCTGTTAAAAAACAACAGAAAACCGACATTCTAGGCATCCCATTTTTTAAAAGATTTTATTTATTTATTTTGACAGACAGGATCACAAGTAGGCAGAGAGGCAGGCAGAGACAGAGGGGGAAGTAGGCTCCCCGCCGATCAGAGAGCCCGATGCGGGGCTTGATCCCAGGACTCTGGGATCATGACCTGAGCTGAAGGCAGAGGCTTAACCCACTGAGCCACCCAGGCGCCCCCATTTGAGACATTTAAAAGAATTTGCTGGAGGTTAGGTTTCAGTTTGCCTGTGTAGGGGGTAGGGCATCAGAGTCGCCTGCATCTGATGTCCTGCTTGTTGATTTCAATAGGAAGCTGGAAAGGGGGGTGGAGGGTGGCTTCCTGTGGAGTCTTCCCCAGTGGCGACCCTGGCACTCCAGTCCTTTAAGGCTTCAGTCTGCTCCACTCAGCACAGGGACCCTCTGCAGGTGTGCATTAGCAGCCTGGGCTCTTCCACTCATCACAGTCTGTAGGTCCCCAGCCGCCCTCTACTGGAGTCTGGAGGGAGGCCGCCCGGCCTTCCCCCCCAAAAAAACCTCTTGTCAAGGTTTCATCTCTGCATTGCCCTCTCCATCAGCTGCACCCCAGCTCATTAGAAATGCTCATTCTCACTGCACAAGACAACATACTGACTCAGGGACTCTGGGGGTAGTCGCAGAGTGAGTGTTTCAAGAAGCCTCTGGCTGAGACAGACATATAGCACTGCATCTCCTTCCTGTGCATCTTGGGGATGGGCACCTGATACTCCTCCACTCACACTTACCTGCTCTACAGCAGCAGGAGCTTGTAACCTCAGCAGCAAAATTCCTCAGAACACATTCATTTCCTTCATTAAAAATGGGATGCCTAGGGGCACCTGGGTCGCTCAGTGGGTTAAGCCTCTGCCTTCGGCTCAGGTCATGATCCCAGGGTCCTGGGATGGAGCCCCACATCGGGCTCTCTGCTCTGCAGGGAGCCTGCTTCCTCCTCTCTCTCTCTGTCTGCCTGCCTCTCTGCCCACTTGTGATCCTGTCTGTCAAGGCTCTGCCAAGTGGGGCTTCCTTATTGCCTCTTCCATCCAATCCCCTTTTCACAACATCACCTCTCCTTGTTCCATTGCTCCTGCTACAACGTACCATGCGGTTTAACTCAGTATTTCTGCTTTTGTTTCCTGTGTTTTCCTTAAACATAATGAGTGCCACAGGAACACAGGACTGCTTGTCTTTTTTTTTTTTTTTAAATATTTTATTTGTCAGAGAGACACAACATGCACAAGCAGGAAAAGAGGTAGAGAGAGAGGGAGAAGCAGGCTCCTCCTGGAGCAGGGAGCCCAATGAGGGGCTCGATCCCAGGACCCTGGGATCATGACCTGAGCCAAAGGCAAGCACTTCACCAACTGAGACACTCAGGCATCCCTAGGACTGCTTGTCTTGTGCCTGCATTTCTCCCATGCATCTACCCAAGTTCCTGAAAACCCCAATGCATATTTGTTAGAACAGTAAATAAAGATGACATTTTCAATTTCCCTTTCATTTTAACTCTAGGTACCCTAAATGTCCTCTTTTAAGTCTCTCTAAAGTAATGTGGAAATCATGAGATAACTCATTGAAAATGGATTAAGGAACCACAGGGAACACACTGGTAGGACATGCAAAATCAGCAGTAGGAAGGAAGGTAATTTTTATCTTGACAAATGAGCATACATTCCTGGGAGGATTTTAATCTTCTGCTTTTAATAAAAGAAAGATTGATACCTCCTTGCGGAAGCAAGGACACACTAACCTTGGTATGCAGACAATGAAACACTGTCAAAACTCAATCTCCGGTTTTTCAAGGACATTTATTCAAAGTTATCCTCCTCAATCTTCTAAGACCGAATAAAAGCTGACTTTCCTCTTGTCTCTTTGTATTGTTCCTGGTTTGCTATAGTGCGCTTATCCTGAGTTGGAATTCCACTGTTATTCTAGAATTAACTCAGAATTAACAAAACAAAACAAAATGGGCTCTTTATCCTTCGGGTTGACAGTAGCATAGTGCAGTGTTTTTAGGAATGAAAAAAATCATGTGTTGGAGATAAAAGCCTCACTATGTGAGGCACATTCGTCTAGAATGGTGAATGCTCGTTTGATTCTATCTTTTCTCAGATTTGCTAAGCCTTCTCCTAAAAGGTCTGTGAACTGGTAACTGTTTTTAGCCTTTAGTGATGTGTAGGGAGATGGAATGTGGGTTTCCCCATATCTATTTCTGCTACTGTCTTTAAACATCTAAATATGTATTTCACAATTTTTTTAGAAGTAATTTCAGCTCCTCCAGCAACAGTACTTACTGCTGAAAGACCCGACCCACGGATCCCCTTACCCAAGAATTCAACACTGCCACAGGATGCAAACAGCAAGAGGTTCTTTATTGTTACGCAGGCGCCTGCGGGTGGTCAGCGCGCGCCTGCGGGTGGTCAGCAGCTCCTGCTAGCTGAGCACACCTGGCTGGGGTGGTGCAGGATTTTTATAGACAGGTACAAACAAGTCCCGGATGGGACGGGGCCGATTGGCTGACAATTTGAACATTTGAAAAAAGGTATACTTGGTGTTAGCGGATTGGCCCTGGAAGACCCCCACGCGCGAAGAAAAAGGGCGGGAAGGGGAAACAAAGAGGGGAAGTTTGACCTTATTACTCAGCAGAAAGACATCCTGCCTACCTGACTATGCAGCCCCCTGTCTACGTGACCTACATGACCATGCAGCCCCCCCTTGCCTACGTGACCTACGGGACCATGCAGCCCCCTTGCCTACGTGACCATGCCCCGGCTATTAGGAGAGGGTATCTTGTTCAAACAGGAGTCAAGTGTCGTGCCCTAAAAGCCAAGCGGTTACAGAAAGGCAAAAGAGCAGTTACATTGAATTCAACCCTGGGGGAGGGGTCTTTTCATTGCAAGGGGAGGAGGGGTACTTTTACACAACAAAAGAGCAGTTAATTAGTTAACGACGGGGGGGGGGGGGGTCTTTCACTGCCAGTGTCTGAAGAAAGAAGAGTTACTTCCCAGCAAGACGATGAGAGCAGTGGACTTGGATTCTCCCTTCGCACACATGCTCCAACTAAAAATGGCAAAGTGTTGTGGTACCAAACACTTTGTACCAAACACTTTTGGTACCAAAACTAGCATCAGTTAAGTAGTTACCTCTGTGTTTGAGATAATGTCAGTCTCTTAAAAGGCAATGAATATACCTGGGAATACGGAGTAAGAAATACACGGATAAAAATGTTTCTCAACAGGTGCAACACAGTCACTATATAAGCAAGAGAGGTTGAGTGTGGAACCAGAAATGTGCCTCATCGTCATTATCCCCATAATTCTGGGTGACTCACCATCCCTCGTCCTCCGTTAATGTCACCAAGATGTTTAGGGTGTGAAAAAGGAAACCAGGGGCCCCAAATAGTGTCACTTAGCTAGGCCATGTCACCAAACCAGGGCATAATACCTGAGCTCATTGCACTTTCAACCTCCTCCAGAAATTCAGATTCCACTGCTCAGTCAGGAATTTTCTACTCAGCACCACAAAGGTAATCTGCCACATTGATGGGCCCTCTCTGTCACCCAAAAGTTGAGGCATTCTCCTAATAAGACTCTGTCTCCACAGTAAGGTGACTTCACCTTAACTAATCCTTTTTTCTGCTTATAGTAGTCTTGTCCTACTGAAGGACCCCAGGTCAGAACTATAGTATAGCCTATAAGTTTTAACATTCTTTTTATAACCAGCTTATGCTAACTAAGAAACTGTGGCCAGCTGACCATAGATAAGGGAGTCAGCAAGCAGCATAACAGGATAACGAATAGCAAAAATCTGTGTTTAACCCAGCTGTTTCTGGCTTCTGTATAATAATGCTTCTAATGCTTTGCTAAGAAATGAAAAATTGCTTAAACCCTCGTTCGCTGTGTAATCAAATAAAGTTATACCCTTCCCCTGTTAAGAATTTCCCCTACTACTAAGTAAAATTGATAAGGGTTGCCTCCCGTACCAAGGCCGGAGACGTAGGGTTCAGCACGTACGCTAGCTGGAGATGTGCGGTTCAGCACGAATACAGATAAAGGTTAGAAACGTGCAATTCAACACGTACCCTCTACTGTACACTACCTGAACGGTGACTGGCCAGAATGTATGGTTGGTTTTAAAGGATTGGCTACCTATGTGTAGGCCTTACTGTAATGCTTTGAAATTACTGGCTAGAAAAGTGAGGGCTCTGATGTAATGGACTATAAAATTCTATATTAAGGGACTCCCGAAACAGATCAGGGCTCTCAGACACTGACCCATCCCTCGCGGATTTCATGGTCAGGTGTCCCTGGGAGTCCGAGCATGCCCGAATAAAATCCTCTTGCTTATTGCATCCAGTGGTCTGTGAGTGCGTCCTTGGGTGCGGGTCCTCTAGGGTCTTTCACTACCTTTAGAAAACTTTCCCTTTTTTTTTTTTTTTTAAGATTTTATTTATTTGACAGAGATCACAAGTAGGCAGAGAAGCAGGCAGAGAGAAGGGAGGAAGCAGGTTCCCTGCTCAGCAGAGAGCCGGGTGAGGGCCTTGATTCCAGGACCCTGGGATCATAACCTGAGCCAAAGGCAGAGGCTTTTTAACCCACTGAGCCACCCAGGCACTCCTAAAACTTTCCCTTTCTATAGCGCTTAAGAGCTGCCCTCTCCTTGCTAGATGGGATGCTGCCCAATCCACAAATCACTGAACAAAGCCAACAGACATTTACAGTGTGATGGCTTGAATATCTGGCTGTTTAACCGGAACTAATCTACAGTTCTCAGCCAATCCTACTGAAACATAGGAAACTGACTCTAATACTTCAGGATGCAAACATTGGAGGAGCAGGAACATCTTTGCAGCTATGTAAGGTCTCTTTATTTCTGAACTGTCGTACAGAAAGGATAGACTATCTCAGTAAAAGGATTAGGAGCATCTAAAATAGCACTTTTCTACTTTGGAAGCTGAGAGTCACGGAGTCTGAAATGAGGGCTCTTCTCTGCCTTTAAAGTCGCAAGGGCGGTTTCTCTGAGTGGGGCAGCTCTTTACTCCAACCCTCAGGATGCCACGTAAACAAAGCACACACATTCCAGGGTTCAAGGTCGCCTAAGGGCAACCGCCAGAACTTTAGGACCCACACCACCCAGAAGAAGCTCCGCCCACGGGGACAGACCGAGGAGCCAATGAGGGAACAGGACAAGGCAATTCTACGGTTGCGCATCCGCTGGGGGTGGGGAACTTCAGGCTTCAAGACCTGAGGGTGTTTTTGCCGCCTGTTGGACCTGCTTATTCGTATGCTGCTGTGGAGGGTCGCGTGTTTGTGTGACTGATCTGAAACACTGAGGGAGGCGCCGTCCTCGCCGCACACAGTTGAGCCCAGGTGTCCGCTCCCCTCCGGCCCAATGGCGGCAGCCGCGCCCAGGGACTCGGCTGAGGTAAACGCTCGTACGCCGGGCCCTCCCCGCCGCCCCCCACGCATACCCCGAAGGCCCGAGCGCGGGGCGCCCTGGTGTCTGGGACAAGGAGGCGCCGGTGGGCGGGGGCCTGTGTGGGAGCGCCGGCGGGCTGCGTGCGGGCGCGGGGCTGACGGGCCGCCGGGGCGGGGGCTGCAGGGGGCCCGCGCCACCAACGGGAGACGGTGCGGCTGCATTGGTTCTGTCAGGAGCAGGGTGCGGCGCGGCGGGTGAGGCCGGCGCGGTGGGTGAGGCCGGCGCGGTCTCTGCCTACCGAGGCCGTGTCTGCTGGCGGTGAGGGGAGGTGGTCTACCCCGGGTGTCAGGGGGCTTTCTCGGGCCTCGGAGAAGCGTCGCCGCCGGGGGTGAGCGCGCAGGAGGCATTTGCAAAGTGGATGATACTGATTTTCTTAAAGATATTTATTTGACATAAAACACGCGCGCGTTGAGGGCTCGGAGGAGAGGGAGAGAGAGAATCCCTGCCGAACTCCCTTCTGAGAGTGGAGACAACTGCCCCAGCATCCTCTGATCCTGACCTGAGCCAAAGTCAAGAGTGGGGCCCTCAAGGGACAGCGTCACCGAGACCCTTCAGTGTTATTGTTGATGGAGTAGAATGACCACCGTGGATGTTGGAGAATTGGTTGAATTGTGGTCCTTACAAAAAAAAAAAAAAAAAAAAGATGTTATTTACTTATTTGATCAGAAATAGGAAGAGAGGGGGCGCCAGGGTGGCTCAGTGGGTTAAAGCCTCTGCCTTCAGCTCAGGTCATGATCCCAGGGTCCTGGGATCAAGCCCCACATCGGGCTCTCTGCTCGGCAG
>NC_081573.1:12493563-12497195 GCF_022355385.1 Mustela nigripes | reverse complement strand
ATCCTTGCTTGGATTCCTTCAATTGGTCTAGAACAGCGTTTCCCCTAGTTTTGTTTGGTGCTGCCTGAATGGATTTGCTGTTTGCTAAATAAGCTCTTGCGGTAAAAATTATTTTGGTGTTATTGTGAGGGCCTATTTAGCCACAGCGATTCCATTTGCTCATTAAACAATGACTTTGTTGTTTATACAGTGAAACTTAAACTGTCCCTGCTCCCCCTTCTCCAGGGGACTTACTTTAAACAAGTCCCAGAAACCAGTCCCAGGTAACAAAGCCCAAATAGAAGGGTGTGTCAGGCTGAGTGGAGGTGTTCAATCAGTGGGGGCGCAGTGATTCTTGATGTTTGGCGCGAAATAAAGCTTTGCTCGACCTTCACTTTGTATCAGTCTCACTCCTTTTACCATGGACCCAACACCATAAAGGTGATTTTATTAAAGCACGGGGAAAAGAGGGGTGCCTGGGTGGCTCAGTGGGTTAAGCCCCTGATTTCAGCTCATGTCATGATCTCAGGGTCCTGGGATTGAGCCCTGCATCAGGTGCTCTGCTCAGCGGGGAGCCTGCTCCCCCCCCCCTCCGCCACCTGCCTCTCTGCTTACTTGTAATCTTTCTGTCAAATAAATAAATAAAATCTTTAAAAAAATAAATAAAGCACGGGGAAGGGACAGGTGGGGAGAAAGAGCTGCCATTTGGAAATATTAATGCCGCTCAGTTTATCCTTTAACAGAACTAACAAAGACCCACTGACTTATCTCTGCTAAGTTGTGTTCTTAGGGCAAGGGATTCATTTGTGCTCATGTAATACTACATCCAGTCCCCCTTCTCACGAAATGCTCTCTCCTTATTCAGAGGGAAGAGAAGGGAAGCTGAGGGCAAAGCAGAAGCTGACACAGCCACTATGGGATATATGTGACATTCCTCAGGCATCCCGGTTGTCCTAGAAGAATGAAGACCAACATGACTCATCTTTGCTTAGTGGTGTTTTTATCGACAAGGGCTTCCTTCATGCGCAGTATAAGAATACATCCAGTCCTGGGGCACCTGGGTTGCTCAGTGGGTTAAGCCGCTGCCTTCGGCTCAGGTCATGATCTCAGGGTCCTGGGATCAAGTCCCACATTGGGCTCTCTGCTCAGCAGGGAGCCTGCTTCCCTCTCTGTCTCTCTGCCTGCCTCTCTGCCTACTTGTGATCTATCTCTGTCAAATGAATAAATAAAATCTTAAAAAAAAAAAGAATACATCCAGTCCCCTCTTCTCACAAAGGCCCATCACGTTATTCCCATCAAACTTGCCAGATTCTAAGATAGATTTCATATTTCTGCTTTGTGTTTCCTTTCCTTGAACATAATAAAACCACAGGAAGATAGGAGTGCTTGTCTTGTGCCTGCATTTTTCTGCATACACCTACAAAATTTCTGAAAACCAAGTATGAGCTTGATGACGTTCTAGAATCTAGGTGAGGTTCGGTGGGCTGAGGTCCAGAGCCGATGACCAAGAAAGAACTCTTAAGACCTCTTTGGTGCAAATTGGTGGTTTATTAAAGCAAGGGGACAGGACCCATGGGCAGGACAAGCTGCTGCCCAGAGTTGTCAAGGATGACAGGTTATGTACCCTGCGGTTGGGGGAAGGTGAGGGAAAGGGAGGTTTCAATGGAGTTTTCATATGCTAAAGAGGGCCTACATGGTGCCAAGATATCTGAGGCCTACTGTAGGCCTTGCCCTTAGGGCTTGATCAATGTTGTCTTTAGGCCAGCCATTAACATCAAGATAGGTGGGAGATTATTGGTGGGATGTCACAATCTTGCTATCAATCGTCTTTGTTAGTGAGATTTAGGTTTAGAAGAGATTTAACTATATTTACATTCCCTTATACCTCAGCCTCCTTCAGTTTTGTTTATGGTGGGAAAGGTGACATTGAGGTAGAATGAGAAGCCTAAGAAAGATTTTTAATTGTTGGCCATAGTCCTCCTCCAAACCAGGAAGATAACCATTCACTGAGAGAGAGAGAGAGAAGGATCTTGTAGAGCCTTAATCTGGGTATTTGTATCTTTTATTAGTCCTGTGACATTTTGTGATAGTTTGGGTTGTACACACAACATTCTGTTTTGATAATTGCGCATGTGCCACCCTGTGCTCCTGTGAGGACATCTAAGGCCATCCTACTTTCTGGACTGTCTTGTGTATCTGTGAGACTTCAGTATTAAGTAGGGAGATGCTATTTAGTGAATCATTGAGTGCCTTTGTATGATATTTATTAAGGGCTTCTCATGCCACATTACATCTTCTAGTCCCACAGATGGAGCAAAAATGGATGCTAAGTGATCATACCATTTAAAAACAGATCGTGTCCATCTTTGCTTTAAATTGGGGAGATTAGCTGGAGTGGTGCTGGTCTTAGTAACGCACCCATGAATCCAGGCAAATCCTAAGGTACAATGACCTATCCACCCTGGAGGAAGCCAGGGCCACAGGTTAGTTCCACATATCCAGCAGGTTCCGTTTGGAGCTGACCATCTAATGCCAGGTCGCCTTATCCAATCAGTAGCAAACCAGTCAGTAGCCTGGAGTACTATTATTTGGGAACACATTTCTAGTGATAGCTATCCTAGATGTCATGTGTTATTTGCCCAAGTACCATATGTATGATTTCTTTGTTCCCAGCAGAAAACTGCCTTTTGACTTAGCTGTCCGATAGTGGTGTGAACCACAAATATGTATCCCAGATTTGATATACACCATCCTCAGTATAGCGATAAGGAGGGTTTTATAACTTAGGCCCATATTTGATTGGGGAGTTATGGCTTGACAGCAATCCCCTTTTCTTCCAAATAGCTCCATGGGCATGTAGTACCAGGAAGGCATATTTGGAGTCAGTGTTAATGTTTATTTTTAAGGCTTTGGCAATTGAAAAGTGCTAGTGAGCACTACAACATACCTAGCTTTTCTTATTCTTTCTATGAAAACTACGGTCATCAGTAAACCAACTGTCATTCGTATTTTTAACAGGGGCATCTTAAATCTGGCCAGATAGAGTAAGCAAGATCAATAACATCTTAACAGTTTTTGCTCTATAGAGAAAGAGGTACAGTGGTCAGGTTCAGGCATACAGGTAACTAGGTTTAAAGTTTGACAAATTTTAAAGTATTATTTCTAGCATATCTGTAAGTATGGCCCAGTATTTAATAAGTCAGCCTCCATCCTCCACTTGGTGGCCTTTGGCTTCTTCTTTTTTTTTTTTTTAAAGATTTTATTTATTTATTTGACAGAGAGGGATCACAAGTAGGCAGAGAGGCAGGCAGAGAGAGAGGAGGAAGCAGGCTCCCCACCGAGCAGAGAGCACGATGCAGGACTCGATCCCAGGACCCCGAGATCATGACCTGAGCCGAAGGCAGCAGCCCAACCCACTGAGCCCCCCAGGTGCCCCTGGTGGCCTTTGGCTTCTAAGACAAATCTGGACCTGATGTGAAGTCATTACAGTCAGGGACTGTCCCATAGTGAGCTTTAAGGCTCTTTTTATGAGGAGGGCTGTTCTATGCTTCACTAACGCATCTGTTCGCAATTTCACCTCAACAGAGGTGGCTTATAGGATAAATTTGACTAAGGGATGAAACCATTAAGAAGCCCTTTGAGTGGTCCAGCCT
>NC_081573.1:12487117-12493463 GCF_022355385.1 Mustela nigripes | reverse complement strand
AGCCATTGGTGGCCTTTGGCTTCTAAGACAAATCTGGACCTGATGTGAAGTCATTACAGTCAGGGACTGTCCCATAGTGAGCTTTAAGGCTCTTTTTATGAGGAGGGCTGTTCTATGCTTCACTAACGCATCTGTTCGCAATTTCACCTCAACAGAGGTGGCTTATAGGATAAATTTGACTAAGGGATGAAACCATTAAGAAGCCCTTTGAGTGGTCCAGCCTTAACAATATCCTGATTACAGAGGATCACTGGCAAGTGGGAGAAAACTTGTCAAGAGGTAAGGGGAGTCCCCCATGCATCATCTGATCCACTCATAAAGAAAGTGGGATCATCTATTATCTCCACAAGTCCATAGTTAATCCTATGGAGTGCAGTATGTTGGCTTTTAGGCAGTTTCATTATCCCAGCCACACACAAGGTGTTAGTTAAGTTATACAATTGTAGGGGAATGAATCCCATTTTTCCAGTTGTTTTATCATGTGCCATGGGGTTCTGCTAATATCCCCACAAAATAGTAAGATCGACTAAAGAAGCTATTGTGCAACTTCTCTGAAGATTACCTCAAATTGTTTAGCTTAGGTAAACAAACATTTAAAGACAATCAAATCTAGAATTTAACATCCATAAAGCTGTGTTATTCAAACATAATTTTTCTCTCTAAAATAACCCTCATTTCCAGAAATAGCCAAATCAGGACTAATTTATTTGAGAAACAAGTCCAGTTTTAACAAACTTGGCCTAATTATTTACATAAGCTCAGCAAGAACAGTGAGTGTGATCAAATAGATCTTTTAGAATCTGCTTTGCAGGAACTTCTTTTAAGGAATGTCTAGGTTGAACTTTCAGTAGCCTCTCTGGTCCAGAAGCCAAGCCATGTACTTGCCATCAGGCATGCCTGCAATACCTGTTGATTTGGGCCAATGCCTTTTCCTCTTCCTGAGGTTCCCAAAGTATACTGTCAGGAAGTGCCTTTTTTTTAAAGATTTTTATTTTATTTATTTATTTGACAGACAGAGATCACAAGTCAGTGAGAGGCAGGCAGAGAGAGAGGAGGAAGCAGAGCAGAGAGCCCGATGCAGGACTTGATTCCAGGACCCTGGGATCATCACCTGAGCTGAAGGCAGTGGCCCAATCCACTGAGCCACCCAGGCACCCCAGGAAGTGACATTCTTTACTCACCTGGTAAGGCTGCTGGGAACTCTGTAAGCAAGGTATCAGGCCAACAGTTCCAAGGGCTTTATGGCTTCAGGTTTCATAAAGTCAACCTTAGTTCCTTAAAACTATCTGGTCATATCTGAGTCTATGCATGTCTTTCTCAAATATGACATTCCAGTCAAAGCCTTGGTAAAATAACCCATGTTTCCAATGGTGTCCTGTTACAAGGAAAACCGATTCTTACTGAACTTATGCAAATGACTGATTGCCATGGAAGAAAGAATACTTACTGAGACCTTTTGGTTTCAGAGGGTTCAGATAGAAAGTTGAATGCTTTGATTTGTTTACAAATCAATACTTTTATATCTCTGTGAGTTACAGGTAACTTAAGAAAAAGTATCCCTAGTCTGGAAGAGCAAACATTAGAGAAAACCAGCGATGTTTAAAATAAGACAAAACTAGGGGCACCTGGGTGGCTCAGTGGGTTAAGCCGCTGCCTTCGGCTCAGGTCATGATCTCAGGTTCCTGGGATCGAGTCCCGCATCGGGCTCTCTGCTCAGCAGGGAGCCTGCTTCTCTCTCTCTCTCTGCCTGCCTCTCCGACTACTTGTGATTTCTCTCTGTCAAATAAATAAATAAAAAATCTTAAAAAAAAAATAAAATAAAATAAGACAAAACTATGGTGTTTTAGTTCATTTAGTCCCATGTTACTAAATCTGGTGAATGCAGCTTTAGTTAGTTTTGTAAATTCTTACCCATCTCAGTTTTAGGATTTTCAAGTACATCAAATATCTGTATTTGTCCTGAAAGTCCTTTATATGAATCTGCTTTAAGATAAAACTCATTTTACAAAAGAATTAAAACAATTATAAATGACAAAAACTCAGAATGGATATGGTTAGAGTTGATGAGACAAGAATTTCCACTTTAGCTGGCAAGGAAATCAGGTTATTTCTGTGACACATAACATTTCCATAATTACAATATCAAGTGATGATCTATCAAAACATTAAAACTTTAGGAAATGCATAGAATCTCTAGAATAGTTATAGTATTTTCCCAAATGTAATCCAAGGTTTATCATTGGTTCAGTAGTACTTCGTGAGTAACTTCACATACCAAGGAAAGGCCTGAGTTAAAGAGATTCACAACTTAAATCTTGTCAACATTTGCTAAAATCTTATAAAGTTTTAAAACACATGCCTAAATATAATTAGGGATGTTAAACACCTGATAAAACAAAACGTAGAAACTGAGTTTTCTGGGCAGGCAAAGAGAAACCCATTTATTTACATTTTCGTAACAGAAGATCAATTAATCTAAGAAAACTTTGTCCTTTTGAACAGAGACAATGTCAGTCTTATACCAATGTACCTTTAAAACCCATTCATTTCAATCTTAGTCCATCTTGACCACAGCTAAAATTCCTTTTCTGAAGATTTCCCTTCACAAACCTACAACTTTCCTTTGCATTCAGGTTTTGTCCCAAGTCATTTCCTTCTAAATAACCATCTCATTTAGGACAAAATTACCTTCTCTTACCCTCAACAAAATGTATTCCCATCCCTTAAATCTTTCTTACATATCATCTACTTTTCCTACATACAGAGTTGTTTTCTCATATCCATCAGCCTTACAGGTAGCAAAATTTTGTACTTTTAGAAACACCTTAATCTTTAGTAGTGAAGACTAAGTTGTAAAGTTTTTTCCTGCGAGATAAACACAAAACCAGGCAAAGTGGGTGCAAGGCTAGATTTATTAAAAATGCTCTCCAGCAAAGTTTCAGGGCTCAGGAAAAGGGGAGCCAGGAAAGTTGCGCTGGGAGGAGGTGGGCACCCTCGGGCGAGGTTCTGCGACTCTGGAAAGCAGAGTGGTGGAAGTCGCGCCCAAGGCAGGGAGGAGGGGGCTTTTAAGGGGTTTTGGAGGAAGCTCAGGGGTCTTTTGGAAGTTTCCCTTATTTGGATATTTCGCCTGCTCATCGAGGTCCCATTGGTCCACAGGAGCCCGGGGCAGGGGTCTCAGATTCCTGCTTGTCAGGGTCCCATTGGTCCATGGGAACCCTGAGGGGGAGGGTCTCAGATTCCTGCTTGGGCCTTTGTTCTCCTGTCCGAGCTTAGGTCTTGTGGCGGGAACTTTTGCCATCTTAAGTAGCCCTTTCCTGCCAGCCCAACATTCCGACCTTTTGCTTAATATAATGGTGTCAGGGGTGTCGACTTGGTTCTAGCTACTTCCTGCTGACAGGGGGCGTCGTCATAGGGGTAGTCGGAAGTGGGCAGGTGAGAGTAGGGCTGGAGGAGGAGTTGATTGACGGATACTCGGGCAAGTTCTTGTAGGCGACCCTGCAAGTACCGGAAAAGACAGGGAGCAATTGAGATTAGAAGGAGGATTATGCATACAGGTCCCGCCAGAGGGAGCAGCCAGGTTACCCAGTTGTAGGGGTCCAGGCCCCAGGAGGACAAGTCTCACTGCTGTGCTTGGATCTGATCCCTGAGTTCTTTGATCCTAACTATACCTGATTGGTTAACAAAGTAACAACATTCTTCATTTAAGAATAGGCAGGTCCCCCCTTTTTCAGCGGTCAGAAGGTCTAAGGCCTGTCGGTTCTGTAGAGCTAAGGCTGCCAGGCTGGTGACTTGCGTCTGTATAGGGCTATGAGGGAGTCAGCAACCCGTTCCATGTCATCATTCAGGGCTTGGGAGAGTTTGTCATGAAAGTCTATGGAAGTCCCTATCCCCGCTGTTCCAGTTGCCACCCCTGTGGCTATTCCTGCCCCTGTAATTAATGGGAAGAAGGCAGCCCTTCCTCCTCCATGGTGTTGGGGTAATAGGATGGATAGCAGCTGAGATTCAGAGTAGATGGTGGTAGAAGAAGATAGTAGAATGAATATACACCCCAGGGAGTCATTAGTGGTCAGGCAGCGACAAGTTCCCTGAGGGCACGAGAGAAATATTCCCGAGGGAGTACAGTACAGGGGGGAGGAGTTAGTGATATGGCAGCTGCGGTGGTAAGGGGGGAGGACACATTAATAATAGGTATGTTTTCCCCAATGGGGCCCATATGAACCGTACTATTTGTGGCCCTGAAGTTGGGGAGTGGCCAGTCAATAGGGAGGGGTATCCCTACGATGTAGAGTGATGTAAGGTAGATAGGATAAAAGAGGTGGGGAAATGGCCGGAAGGCTATGATTTATAAGAAAGGGCCGGCTGAATAGTAATTCGAATGGCCTTAAGCCCGAAGGCCCGCGGGGTGTAGCCAGGAGTCTGGTGAGAGCCATGGGCAGAAGTGTGGGCCAGGAAAGATGGGTCTCTAGGGTAAGTTTGGTGAATTGGGATTTGAGCAGCCCGTTGGCCTTTTCTACCTTACCAGATGACTGTGGGTGGTATGGGATGTGAAGTTTCCAGGTTATGTTGAGGCCCTCAGCTACCTGTTGGGTGCCTGTCGGAGATGAAGGCAGGTCCGTTGTCCGACTGGAGGGTCCGGGGCAATCCGAACCTCGGGATGATGCGCTCGATGAGTATTGTAGCCACCACATCCGCTGTTTCCCAAGTCATGGGGTATGCCTTGATCCAGCCTGTGAATGTATCAACCAAGGTTAATAGGTGGTGAAAGGTTTTATGGCGAGGCATCTGAGTGAAGTCCAGTTGCCAGTCTTCCCCCGGCTGATGACCTCGGAGCTGATGGTTAGGCCCTGGTCTGCGGATTCCTCCTTGTGAATTCATGGAGGAACAGGTTTTGCAAGCCTTGTGGACAACTTTGATTACCTTAGATAAGGAAGGATGATAGAACAATGGCTGAAGAAATTAGTGGAGCGCCTATGGGCCACTATGGAGGGATCGGTGGATGTCAGTAATCAAGGTGTGCGCCCGATTGCCTGGCAGGGCAATCCTGTCCTGGATGTAAATCCACCCCTTATCTGGCAAGGGTATAGGCACTAAAGTTGCAGGGTTTAAGCGGGGGTAGGTAGAGAGAGAGATGCGGGTTTTCTAGGAATAGCAGATGGAATAGCTGGAGACGAGGAGGAGTCAGATGGGCCAGGGATCGGTGTCTAAGGTCTGTGAGTCGGCGGGAGAGTAGACCGTGATGGGCTGCCCTAAGGTCATGTTGAGGGCCTTAGAGGGGGTGACTTGATATCCCTTGGCCCCCAGAAAGTTAAGTAGGGTGGAGGTGTCGTCTTGGGAGACCGAGAGGGAGGGGCTACAGAGGAGGAGGTCATCCACATATTGTAGTAGAGTACTGGCCTTAAGGACGTACTGCTGTAAGTCTGTAGTCAAGGCCTGGCCGAAAATGTGAGTGCTGTCCCTGAAACCCTGGGGTAGAACAGTCCAAGTTAGTTGTCCGGAAGCGTGCGTGTCGGGATCCTCCCAGGTGAAGGCAAAAAGAAAATAGGAATCAGGGTGCAAGGGGACGGTGAAAAAGGCGTCCTTTAGGTCCAGTACAGTCAAGTGAGAGGTGTTTGAGGGAACGTGAGATAGTAGGGTTAGGAACGACTGGGTGGAGGGGGACCACGGCCTCGTTGATAAGCCTAAGGTTTTGTACCAGTCGATAAGCCCCTGAGGGCTTGCATACTGGGAGGATGGGGTGTTACAGGGGGAAATGATGGGGATCAGCAGTCCCTGACGTTAAAGCCGTTCTATGATAGGTTTCAGGCCCCGGCGGTGGGCTAAGGAAATATGGAACTGAGCTTGAGAGGGAAACTTAGAGTTATCCTTAAGCTGTACTTTAACCAGGGTAAGGTGGGAAGCAATGATGGGCTCTGAGATGTCCCACACCTAAGGATCTACAGTAGGTAGGTCATCTGGAGTGAGGGTCGAGGGAGTGGAGAGGTGTAGGATGAGACGGGTTGAGGTGGATAGGGGGGAGGAAGGGGAGAGGCAGACAGTTGCCCTCAGTTTCTGGAGAATGTCCCTCCCCAGTAGAGGGACCAGGCAGGAAGGAATCACTAGGAATGAGTGGGAGAAGGGGAACCCATCCAGGCTGCAGGTAAGGGGAAGGGTCACCCTAGGATTGGAGGAGGTCCCATCGATCCCCATAACAGTAATTGGTGAGGTTCAAGTAAGTCCCGAGTAGGAAGGCAGAACAGAGTAGGTAGCCCCCGTGTCCAGCAAAAAAGAGATGGACTTACCCACTACCTGGAGTGTAACCCTGGGCTCGGCCTGGGTGAGAGGGGTGGCCGAGTCTGGGCTTCGTCAG
>NC_081573.1:12485013-12487017 GCF_022355385.1 Mustela nigripes | reverse complement strand
AGGTTCGAGTAAGTCCTGAGTAGGAAGGCAGAACAGAGTAGGTAGCCCCCGTGTCCAGCAAAAAAGAGATGGACTTACCCACTACCTGGAGTGTAACCCTGGGCTCGGCCTGGGTGAGAGGGGTGGCCGAGTCTGGGCTTCGTCAGTCGTCCTCCAATCCAAGAAGTTGAAGGGCCGGACTTACTGTCTCGGGGGGTCCCCCAAGTTGAGGCGCCAAAGATACCCCGAGGTTAGGGCAGTCGGATTTCCAGTGGCCCATCAAATGGCATTGAGGGCAAGGATGAGTTGGCAGCTTTGGATTGGGGCACTGGCGAGCCCAATGTCCCTCGGCCCCTCATTCAAAACAGGCCCCCGGGGTGGGTGCAATTGGTTGCCCCTCTCTGCTGGCTCCCGGAGCTGGCCGGCCACAGGGCTGCTACCAAGGCTTGGGTCTGCAACTGAACCTTTTGCTGGAGTCTGGCTTGTCGTTTAAGCTCAGCCGCCTCCTCATGGGAATTAAAGACCTTAAATGCCATTTTCACCAAGTCAGAAATGGGGGTCTGAGGGTCCTCCTCAGCCTTCTTTAACTTTCTCTGTATATCCGGTGCCGATTGAGAGATTAAATGAGTAGCCAGTACCGTGGCCCCTGCAGGAGAGGTAGGGTCCAAGTGAGTGTCCTGGGTTAAAGCCTCAGTCTATTGGTTAAGAAACATGGTGGGGTTTTCATAGGGGCCTGGACAATCTCCCTAATCTTGTCATACTTAACGGCCTTATTAGAGGCTGCCCGCATGCCGTCTATGAGACATTGGACCATGAGGTTGCTGCGCCAGTGGCCATCTTGGCCATCCTGATAATCCCAACCTGGTTCTACAGCTGGGACCATCCAGGCTCCAACTGGCATGGAAGCATCAGTGAACTGGACCTGATCCGCGTGCTCCCGGGCAGCAGCCTGGATGCGTTCCCTCTCCTCTGTGGTGAGGATGGTGGTCTGGACCACATGTAAATCATGCCAGGTTAGGTCATAGGCTTGGGCCAGATATTGGAATTCTTTGATATAGTTATCAGGATTGGGCGAAAAGGAGCCCAAACGTTTCTCAATTTGGGAAAGGTCTTGTAGAGAGAAGGGCACATGAACTCGAACAACTCCCTCAACTCCAGCAACCCCCCTTAGGGGGCAGACTAAATCAGGGGAGGGGTTTTGAGCCCTAGTGTGGGTGGAGCCATACAGACACATTCACACAGTCAGGCACTCTTCAGATTCAAACAGATTGGACACCCTCCCCTTTGGGTATCCCTGGCTAATGGGAGGTGATCAGTCTCCCCTTCCATTCTTTACGAAAGGATCTAGCTCAAACAGTAGCCCTGCGGTGTCGCTCTTGCCAGCCAGAACGACCAGGAGACCTCAGCGAAGCAAGCTTTATTTCTGGGTAGCTGTTGGGATCTCCCCTTTCTCCGCCCGCACATGTGTATATATACCAAAGTTGTACAACCAATCACTTGCAGCCACATAGATACAAGAGGCATTTTGGACTACTTCCTTAATCCTCAGTTCCGCCTACTGGCTCGCATCCATCCGCCATCTTAATGGCGTGTTTACTTTCAGGCACCGACATCTCCCCCTTTTCTTTTATATTAGGCATGCAAGGCAGGAGAACGTGCCTGTCTTAGGTTGTCAGCTGCCATGAACATGCTTACCCATCATCAGATAATTCCCCCTGGCTGGAGAACTCCTGGCTTAGGTTGCTATGTGCATGCAGCCAATCTTACCCATCATTGACTATTGATCTAGCGCTGCCAGCCAGATTTGGGGAAATGTACCAGCTTCCAGTGCCATGCAAGCTTGTACTAGCACCAACTGTTGTCTACGTTGTTTACGTAATGATGCAAAACAGCGAAACATAAGGATCAAGCTCAGGAGTAGTCCAATTAATAGTGCACCCATACCGGCCCACTCTTTAGCAAACGAGAGTGATTGGTACCCAATCCCGTAATGGAGCTATGTCAATCTTAGTTGCATTAATAGTG
>NC_081573.1:12472820-12482013 GCF_022355385.1 Mustela nigripes | reverse complement strand
TCACGTGCCATTTGCTATGGAACAGCTTCGCCTGTTCTAAGGTAGGGCAAATAAGTTGGAAACGACTATTGTGGTCTGCTAGAGCATTGCCCTCGGATAATGGTCCCGGTAGGCTCATATGGGCTCTGATATGATCTGTCTCCGGTGTTAGGACCATTCGGGCGGCTGCTCTGATATCGAGCCCTGCTGATCCAGAGGTTGCACGCCTTTCTCCGAGGGAGGATACCATGTCCTGGGCATTTGCGTTAGCGCCCCATAAATTTGTGTCGGGCCCCGGGGTGCAGGGCCCTGCTTCCCGTTTTTTGAGTCATTGGATTGAATCCAGTTATTCGGTGGCAGGGGATTTCCTTGAATATCTTTCTGGGACCTACATTCATTAGCCCAATGATTCCCTTCACGGCAACGAGGGCACAACCCAAGTGCGGGCTTGACTGGTCTAGGAGATCCTTTACCCTCTGAACAATCCCTCTTAAGATGACCGTCCCTTCCACAAAGGAAACAAGCCTTGGAAGAACTCCTGGTTCCTCCATTGAAACTTCTTATCCCTTGGGCTACTGCTGCTGCCATAACTTGGCCCTGAACAACTGTATCAGTGATGTCTCAACACACTTTGATATACGTAGTCAGGTCCTTAGACTTCCAAGGGCGGATAGCCTCTCTACACCATTTATTTGCTTGTTCATAGGCTAATTGTTTAAAAAGGGGCATTGCTTGGTCCACATCCCTAAATATGCGCCTTGCTACTTGGAGCAGATGATCTACAAAGTCAGCATAGGGTTCATTAGGCCCCCGCAGCACCTTGGAAAGTTGTCCCTGCAAATCGCCAGAACCCTGTATGGTCTTCCAAGCCCTAGTGGCTGCAGCTGCTATCTGTACATACACCCCTGGGGGGTACCCAATCTGATTGTTTTGTCCCACAAATTGACCTCCTCCCATGAGCATGTCAATATTCCAGTGGGGATTCCCTGACGCAGCGTTACGCCGGGCAGTTTCTGAGCTACACTCTTGCCAAGCAGTTTTCCATATCAAGTATTGTCCACCAGACAGAGTTGCTTTTGCCATGTTAGTCCAATCGTCTGGGGTAAGGTTCATGCTACCGACTGCTTCCAAAAGTGAAAGTGTATAAGCAGCCTGTGGCCCATAAGTAGTGATTGCTTCCTTAAACTGTTTAATAAGTTTGAAGTCTAGTGGTTGATGAAACCTCTGTTGATTTTGATCTTCTAACACTGGGTATGCAAGAGGGGAGGGTTTAGTAAAGTCCATAATGTCCCTCCATCCTGCATTTCTACATTCTGGACAACCGCATGCCCCTCGGGAGCATGAAGTGTTATATGGTGGCGGCCATTCTGCAGGTGGCACTATAGGCCTACATTCAGGGGTAGGAATTCTTGACATTCTGACAGAGGGTGGTAGGGAGTCATATTTTTTCCCGGCTTCTTTGTATGTCCTTCCCTTTAAAGGTTCGTTAGGGACTACCTCTTTTAATTTTAAGTGCGTCATGGCTTCCCCAAGCTCATCTTCAGAGGAGCTCTCCTCTGAACTTTCTCCCCCTCTGCTTAGAGGCTTCTCTGACCTGCTCCATCACCTCAACACCTTCCTCGATAACATTTTTAACCGTTTTATGGTTCTTCCCCCAAATGTTCCCACTGAGGAATATTAAGAAGTCCTCAACCTTTTTCAAGAACTGCCGAGCTGCTTTCGTTTTTAGCGGAGTGCCGTTAGCCTCAAGCACTTCCGTCAGTAATCCCTCCATCTTAGTAAACTTTGATCCCATTATTTCTCGTCCTATGCCTAGGAACCCTTTTACTTCTCGTCCTATACTTAGGAACTTTCTTATCTGAAATTTTGTGCACACTTACCCGATCGTTGCGTTCACTGAGAACTCCTCGGTTTCCGAGGGTTCCCGGGTTTCAGCACCACTTATCGCTCTCGCCAGCAAGAACGATCAGGAGACCTCAGCAAGGCAAGCTTTATTTCTGGGTAGCTGTTGGGATCTCCCCTTTCACCGCCTGCGCGTGTGTATATATACCAAAGTTGTACATCCAATCACTTGCAGCCACATAGATACAAGAGGCATTTTGGACTACTTCCTTAATCCTCAGTTCCCCCTACTGGCTCGCATCCATCCGCCATCTTAATGGCGTGTTTACTTTCGGGCACCGACACTGCAGCTGTTACAACAGAATTCAATTAAGCACAAAAGATGTTTACCAACAGATTTCAAAAGCATAAACCTAGTTCCAGCGACCAGTGCTCTGGTATTTTATCCCATTCTGTTAAAGGTTACCAAAGACTTTGAAAGCTACCTTAAGAATTACCCATTAAAACTCCGAGACACACAATTAACCATCAGTTCTAGTCATCTCTTTGCTAGCAGATTTTAACAAATAACAAGAGCCTATTTGACCTTCAGTAAACTTGATTGGAGTTTCCCGTTTACTGCGGATAAATTTGTCAGGAATTCGGATAGGAGTGGGGAGGGGGAGGAGGAGGAGTAGACGAGGGTGCTTGTTCAGAAATCCTGAACTTAAGGGACCTCGGGGTAAGGGATCGCGGTAAGGAGGAGGAGGAGGAACCAGGGGCCCTCTTGTCAGTGGGTGGGTGAAGCTCTCCGGGGGTTCATAGAGAGGAGACGGGGAGGAGAGGTCCGAGTCTTTGGGAACAGTGGGTGGCAGGGTAGGGGGAGGGGAGCGGGCCAAGAGGACCTGTGAGGTGGAGCAGTGAGAGCAGAGGAAGGGGCGAGAGTGCAGAGTCCAGAAAGCCTGAGCATAAGGGACCTTGGCCCATCTGCCTTGGTGTCTGCCGAGGTTATTTAGGTCCATGAAAATCTGATACTTAAACGTGCCTTCCGGAGGCCATTGGGACTGATTGTCTAATCAATATTGTGGCCAAGCGACAATACAGTAATGTCATTTTCACAGGTCCTGGTCCAGTTCCAGGGTTTTAAGATTGGCCAGCAGGCCTAAAACACCCCCGGGATGTTTTAGGGTTGAATTTGGGTTGGGAGGTCCCCACGATTCATTGCCGGGCAACCCGAGGACTGGAGGAAGGCGTCCCCTCGTCCACCACTGGGTTGCAGAAAAACTGTGTCAGCTGCCGTAGAGGTTAGGACGTCTCCTAGCCTCTCGGAGTCACGGAAGTCACCTGGTGACCGGCGGGGTCTGCCCTGAGGGGGCCGTGAGTAGGACAAGGCTTTCTGGAAGGAGGCACGGAATCGGGGGAAACTCACCAAGGCTTCGGAAGTGGCGTTCGGAAAGGCAGGTCCAGTCAGGCCAGGGAAAGGAGAGAGCCTCCCCACTGGAGTGGGGGCTCAATCTCCTTCCCGGGTTTCGGCACCAAATGTAAAGTTTTTTTCCAGCGAGATAAACACAACACCAGGCAAAGTAGGTGCAAGGCAAGATTTATTAAAAACGCTCTCCGGCAAAGTTTCAGGGCTCAGGAGAAGGGAAAGTTGCGCCGGGAGGAGGTGGGCACCCTTGGGCGAGGTTCTGCGACTCTGGAAAGCAGAGTGGTGGAAGTCGCGTCCAAGGCAGGGAGGAGGGGGCTTTTAAGGGGTCTCGGAGGAAGCTCAGGGGTCTTTTGGAAGTTTCCCTTATTTGGATATTTCGCCTGCTCGTCGAGGTCCCATTGGTCCACAGGAGCCCGGGGCAGGGGTCTCAGATTCCTGCTTGTCAGGGTCCCATTGGTCCATGGGAACCCTGAGGGGGAGGGTCTCAGATTCCTGCTTGGGCCTTTGTTCTCCTGTCCGAGCTTAGGTCTTGTGGCGGGAACTTTTGCCATCTTAAATAGCCCTTTCCTGCCAGCCCAACATAAGTATTAACCAATTGTGAACTGTTACAACAGAATTCTTCAGATGGCAAATTTACGAATCAGTTAAGCGCAAAACATGTTTACCAACAGATTTACTCTCAGTTTCTTTGCAGTACGAAGTCAAAAGCACAAGCCTACATCCGGTAATTAACAACTTAGCATTTTATCCTGTTAAGACCTAGATGTCCACAATTTAATTACATTTGTCATCCAACCAAAACTTAAAACTTTAAACTTTCAGGTTACCGAAGACTTTGAAAGCTATCTTAGCAATTACCCATTAAAACTTTGAGACATGGGACGCCTGGGTGGCTCAGTTGGTTGGACGACTGCCTTCGGCTCAATCATGATCCTGGAGTCCCGGGATCGAGTACCACATCAGGCTCCCAGCTGCATGGGGAGTCTGCTTCGCTCTCTGACCTTCTCCTTGCTCATGCTCTCTCTCACTGTCTCTCTCTCAAATAAATAAATAAAATCATAAAAAAAAATCTTTAAGACAGACAATTAACCATCAGTTTAGTCACTTCTTTGCTAACACATTTTAACAAATAACACGAGCTTATTTGACCTTCAGTAAACTTTGATAGAATAAAAGCTTAACATTTTACTGCTGTAACTTCAAAGACATGTCTATTTTAATTGATCCACAAACTTAACTTAGTTCCAATACTTATTTACATTTCACCTGGACCCACTCCACTTTGAATGTTTACCTGAGACATGCGTGGGAAGATCTGGAGTGGGGGTGTTAGGTCCAGGGGCTGCTCTTATTGCTCCTTGACAGTGAAGATAGAAGGAGCTGTGGTGCATGATCTAGAGGCTAGTCATGCAGGCTGCACACACTTTGGTACAGAAACAGGAGAAGGGGGAAACAGAAGAAAAAAAGTGCTGCCAGGAGGCAGAGAAAGGCTTCCCTGTTTTAGAGCTCATAAGCCCCAACAGAGGAGCAGATGCCATGCTTTCCCACCAGCAAGGGTGTAGGGGTTAAGCAGTCCAAGTCTGGCCAGAGAAGACAAGGAAACTTCCACGAAACAAAGAGTTTCAGCAGCTGCTTGGGAATATTCCTTATGGTCTCTGTCTCGAGTTAGACTAACCCCAGTTGGCTCCAGTTATAGCCATTAACACAGGAAGTGAGTGAGGGAGAAGCCCCCACATCTATTAGGAGAAACAGAGAGAAATGTCAGAGTCCCCTTTGCTAGGAATGGCCCAGCAACCTGGGTTTACTAGCAGGCTTATTTACATAAGGAAGAAGTTTACCAGCTGACTCATTTGGGCAAACACATTCTGCAAAAGCCCCTTAGTTCAGGGTCCTGGTGCAGAGCAATGAAGGCCTAGGTATGAGCAATGAAGGTATCCTAGGTCCATTTGCCTTGTTTCCTGCAGAGGAGATCTTAACTGATAGATCCCACTGAGGCCATGCAGTGTTACAGGAGCTCAGTCCTTTTCTAAGTTTTGCAATCCAAATTGTTTCCAGTGGGTTAAAAGGCACCCCAAGGTAGAGTCCTTGGGAACTGAAGAAGGCTACTGAGGCCATGTTCCCAGAAATGTAAAGAAGTTCCATTACCAAATCCCCTGACTCCTGGGTGGCGTTCCACGCAGGATATGTCAGAGGTTCCCATGTGACAAAAGCGACCAGAGACGTCCCTCAACAAAAGTTGCTATTGATCACCATCCTGCCTTCTCCGGGAAGGCATTCCTGCCATAAAAGGCCCTGGAGGGGTAAGGGCGTCCCTCCACTTCCCTGATGGGTGCCTGGTGAATGGACCAAAACCTGTGCCATGCCATACCATTGTATGTCCTGAAGACTGCATACTGTTTTGCCATTTTTTTAAGGTTTTATTTATTTATTTGACAGAGCGGGATCACAAGTAGGCAGAGAGAGAGAGAGAGGAGGAAGCAGGCTCCCTGCCGAGAAGAGAGCCATCGGATGCGGGACTCGATCCCAGGATCCTGAGATCATGACCTGAGCCGAAGGCAGCGGCTTAACCCACTGAGCCACCCAAGCACCCCCTGTTTTGCCATTTTAACCCATAGAAATACTAGGAAAGTTTGGCAAGGGGAAATTACCCAATTTCATAGCTATAAGTAGTCTGTAGAAGACACTTGACAAGAAACAGTAACACTGAAATCCATCATGGTCTATGCGACATTCCAACACATGTGGTCCTTGCAACCAACTTCCCTAGGAAACGGTCCCCGGTTGCGTTTTAATTCAATCGGGTACTGGTTTCAGCCGGCTCCCAATGGAGGTCTCTCGGCCAGAATTGGCTAGACCAGGGATGTGGAGGGGATCACATTAGATCAATCAGGAGGAAACCTCACACGGGAGTCTTAAGATTGGCATCCATCCTGATGACTTAGGTGGCTATCCCATGCCCAAGAGGGAAAACTTTATATAAGAACAGGAATAAAGTGGGGCGCCTGGGTGGCTCAGTGGGTTAAGCCGCGGCCTTCGGCTCGGGTCATGATCTCGGGGTCCTGGGATTGAGTCCCGCATCGGGCTCTCTACTCAGCGGTGAGCCTGCTTCCCTCTCTCTCTCTGCCTGCCTCTCTGTCTACCTGTGATCTCTCTCTGTCAAATAAATAAATCTTAAAAAAAAAAAAAAAGAACAGGAATAAAGAGAAGCCATCAAGTTTCTGGGTCTTATTGCCATTCTGGCCAAGGTACTAACTTACAGCCAAAAGGCAAATGCTCTCCTCACCGTAGAGCAGCCACCAGCTAGAGGATTACAGCCCGAGCAATTGACATGCAAGTGCTCCAATAAGACCATACTCCTTGAAAAGCCCTGAAATGAGAGTAAAGGAAAAGGAGAGAAAGTACTCACCAATTTTGCACTGAAGCTCAGAGTCCAAATATAAAGACTCACAGCCCCACGTTTGGGCGCCATATGATGAAGTTCTAGAACCTAGGTGAGGTTCAGTGGACTGAGGTCCGGAGCCGATGACCAAGAAAGAATTCTTGAGACCTCTTTGGTGCAAAATGGTGGTTTATTAAAGCAAGGGGACAGGACCCATGGGCAGGACAAGCTGCTGCCCAGAGTTGTCAAGGATGACAGGTTATGTACCCTGCGGTTGGGGGAAGGTGAGGGAAAGGGAGGTTTCAACGGATTTTTCATATGCTAAAGAGGGCCTACAAGGTGCCAAGATATCAGAGGCCTACTGTAGACCTTGCCCTTAGGGCTTGATCAATGTTGTCTTTAGGCCAGCCAGTAACATCAAGATAGTTGGAAGCTTCTTGGTGGGATTTAACTATATTTACATTCCCTTATACCTCAGCCTCCTTCAGTTTTGTTTATGGTGGGGAAGGTGACATTGGGGTTTGATGAACTCCGTTATTTGCCTCTGGAAATTTGTGCTATTGATAAGGTCAGGTGTGCCTGAGGAATGCTACACATATTACTGAGGGGGAGCAGATGGAGAGGGGGTGCAAGGTGCCAGCTTTTGCTTTGTCTTCAGCCAGCCCCCTGCTCCCTCATCAAGCTCAAAGCACATTTGTTAGAACAGTGAGTAGAGATGACATTTGCCTTTCCTTTTGTTTTAACCTTCCCTGTGCTCTAAATATCCTCTCTACTTCCCGTTCCAAAGCACTGTGATATTTAGTTAAGTAAACCCCATTTAAAATGGAATCATTTTGGGCGCCTGGGTGGCTGAGTGGGTTAAAGCCTCTGACTTCAGCTCAGGTCGTGATTTCAGGGTCCTGGAATCCAGGTCCGAATAGGGCTCTCTGGTCCGCCAAGAGCCTGCTTCCCTCCCCCCCCCCACCCTGCTGCCTCTTTGCCTACTTGTGATCTCACTCAAATAAATTTACAAAAAAATAAAAGTGAACCATTTTAATGGGACGCTGTATCACAGGTGGGCAGGCAAAATGAACAGGCGGAAGGAAGATCCTTTTTATCTTCGAAAGGGGGTTGATTTCTTTGTAGGATTGTAATGTCCTTTAAACAAAAGAAACTCTGTCAAAGAAAGGACAGTAACCTTGGCTTGCACCAAAGAAACACGGCTGATGCCACGCCCTCTACAATCTTTTCTTGATTGATCATTCATAGGAAGCCACCCTCACCATCTCCTAAGAGGTAAGAAAAGCTAACCTTCTCCTATTCTCTTCAGACAATCTTGTGGCTGGCCCCAGTGTATTTATTCCTAGCTGAAATTCCTCTGTTCCTGAAGAAACTCAGTTTGCTAGTAAATATAACGGCCCATTTATACTTAAGGTTCAGAGTAGTATAAGCCTCACCGTTTCAGGAATGACAAATGACACATTTTGATATAAACAGCCTCACAACGTGCAGTCACATTGGGCTAGCACGATGACATGCTCTTTTTGATTCTGCCTTTTCCTAGACTTGTGAAGCCTTTTGCGAAAAGATCTCTGAGGCGACAACCGTGTATCACCTTCTCCTGACGTGAAGGGACACCTAGGATACGGAACTCCAGGGTGCGCCAGTCTCTGAGATGGCCAGAAGCCTGAGAGCCACCCCACCCGTAAGAGCGTAGCGCCTGAGGACGCAGCGAGGAGCCAATACTGGCCCTCGAACACGGCATTTCTAGGCAAGCGCATCCGCTGCGGGCGGAGCTTCCGGCCTCGTCCCCGCCCGCGGCGTTGTAGACCGAGGTTGGGTTCGTTTGTCTCCTCTGGTTCCGGAGCGCGGGTCAGGATCGTGGTAACTGACGCTGAAGACCCGAGGAGCTGCGCTGTCCTCGCCGCACACAGTTCAGCTCCGGCGTCCACTCCCCTTCCGCCCGCTGCCGGAGATCCGAGTCCGATGGCGGCGACCGCTCCCAGGGACTCGGCTGAGGTAAACGCTCGTCCCCGGGCCCTCACCACCGGCGCCCACCCAGACCCCGAAGGCCCGAGCGCGGGGCGCCTGCTCGCGGCCCTGCGGCCCAAGCCCGGGTGTCCGGGACAAGGAGGCGCCGGTGGGCGGGGGCCCGTGTGGGAGCGCCGGCGGGCTGCGGGCGGGCGCGGCCTCCGGGCTGAGTGGCCGCCGGGGCGGGGGCTGCAGGGGACCCGCGCCACCAACGGGGGACGGCGCGGCTGCATTGGTTCTGTCAGGAGCAAGGTGCGGCGCGACGGGTGAGGCCGGCGCCGTCTCTGACTGCCGAGGCCGTGTCTGCTGGCGGTGAGGGAGGTGGTCTAACCTGGCTGTCAGGGAGCTTTCCGGGGCCGCAGGGGAAGCGCCGCCGCCGAGTGTGAGCGCGCAGGCAGGGCGCGCAGCAGGAGAGACTCGCGTTGGTCGTTGGTAGTCCGCTCTGGATGTTGGAGAGCCTCGGAGAAGGGCTGAGGCGAATTGTGCGTGTCGCAGAGGAGAGGAGAACGGGGGGAGTGAGGGGAACCCCGGGGCTTTTGGTCGGTGACGCTTGAAGAGAAAACTGCAGAGATTTT
>NC_081573.1:12456493-12469820 GCF_022355385.1 Mustela nigripes | reverse complement strand
CATTTGGAAATTTTAATGCAGCTCAGTTTATCCTTTAACAGAACTAAGAAAGACCTACATGACTCATCTCTGCTCAGTCGCGTTCTTAGGGCAAGGGTTTCATTTGTGCTCATGTAATACTACATCCAGTCCCCCTTCTCACGAAATACCCTCTCCTTGTTCAGAGGGAAGAGAAGGGAAGCTGAGGGCAAAGCAGAAGCTGACACCCCCACCATAGGTTATATGTGGCATTTCTCAGACCTCCAGGTTGCCCTACAGGAAGAATAAATGGTTTACCAAGAGAGCTCACAATCCCGCAAGGCCTGAATCTCCCTTGGTAATAATAAACCACCATTTTTCACCAAAGACATCTCATGAATTCTTTTTTCCATGGTTAGCTCTGGGCTTCACCCCACTGAACCTCACCTGTATTCCAAACCACATTATATGGCCCTCAATGTGGGGCTTCGATTCTTCATATCTGGTCTCTGATCTTGAGTGCAAAATTGGTGAATACTTTTCCTTTACTCTTATTTCAGGGGCCCTTCAAGGGGTATGGTCTTTTGGGAACACTTTCATGCCATTGCTCAGGCTGCAATCCTGTGTCTATCCTGTGGCTACTCTGTGGGTCGTAGAAAGTCTGCCTTTTGGCTGGAAGTTATACCCTGGCTGGAATGGTAATGAGACCCAGAAACTTGATATTCTCTCTCTCTCTCTCTTTCTGTTTGAAATATTTTTTTATTTTTATGACAGAGAGCGAGAGAGAGACACCGAGAGAAGGAACAAAAGTAGGGGGAGTGGGAGTGGGGGAAAAAGGCCTCCCATCAAGCAGGAAGCCCAGTGTGGGGGCTGGATCCCAGGACTCTGGGATCATGACCCCAACCAAGGGGAGGCACTGATTGACTGAGCCACCCAGGCCCCCCTGATGCTGTCTCTTTAATGATGTCGTTATACAAAGTTGCCAGTCTTGGGCATGGGACAGCCACCTAAGTCACCAGGATGGCTGCCAATCTTCAACATTCCGTGTGAGGTTTCCTTCTGACTTATCCAATACGGTCCCCTCCATATCCCTGGTCTAGCCACTTCTGGCTGCTGGACCTCTACCAGGAGCCAGCTGAAACCAGTTCTCAATGGAATTAAAACCCAATGGGATCCTTTCTGAGGGAAGTTGGCTGTAAGGACTACATATATTGGAATGTCAGTTAGATCAGGATGGATTTCCATGTTTACTGTTCGATGTCATTGTCCTATACTAACTACTTAAAGCTACTTAAAGGAATTGGGTAATTTCCCCCTTGTAAAATTTTTCTGCTATTTTCCATGGGTTAAAAATGACAGGACAGTGGGGCACCTGCGTGGCTTAGTGGGTTAAGCAGCTGCCTTCAATCCCAGGATTCTGGGATATAGCCCCATGTCGGGCTCCCTGCTCAGCAGAGAGCCTGCTTCTCCCTCTTCCTCTGCTTGCTGCTCTGCTTGTGCTATCTCTTTGTCAAGTAAATAAATAAAGTCTTTTTAAAAAATGGCAGGGCACAAACCATAAAAGACTCGATCTCAAAAAACAGACTGAGGGTTACTAGGGGGTGGGTGGACGGGAGAGGGTGGTGGGGATATGGACATTGGGGAGGGTATGTGCTATGATGAGTGCTGTGAAATGTGTAAACCTGTCAATTCACAGAGCTGTACTCTTGGGGATAAAAATACATTATATGTTTATTTTTTTAAAAAATTAATCAATTTATTAATTTAAAAAATGGCAGGGCAGCGCACAACCTTCAGGGCATAGATTTGCAAGGCTTGGGTATCTCAGTCTTTTCACCATGCACCCATTTGCAGCCTAGGATGTGATAGGTTGGGGGAGGAAGAAGGCATCCCTCCTATGGGTTTTTTTTTTAAGATTTTATTTATTTATTTGACAGACAAGATCACAAGTAGGCAGAGAGGCAGGCAGAGAGAAAAGGAAGCAGTCTCTCCACTGAGCAGAGAGCCTGATGTGGGGCTCGATCCCAGGGCCCCAACATCACGACCGGAGCTGAAGGCAGAGGTTCAACCCACTGAGCCACCCAGATGCCCCTCCTATCAGGTTTTTATGGTGGGAATGTCTTCACTGCAAGGCAGGATCATGACCGATAGTGACGTTTTGTTTGAGGGATGCCTCCAGTTGCTTTTGACACAGGAATCTCTGACAAATCCTGCATGGGGTGCCACCCGGGAGTCGGGGGGATTTGGTAATGGACTTTCTTTTCTTTTCAGGGAGCGTGGCCTCAGTAGGCTTCTTCTTCATTTCCCAAGGACTCTCCCTTCGGGTGCTTTTTAACCCACTGGAAACTAGTTGGATTACAAAATTTAGGAAAAGACTGAATCCTGTAATACTGTGTGGCCTCAGTAATATCTGTTAGTTAGATCTCTTCTGCAGGAAACTGGGCAGAATGTGTTTGCCCAAATGTGTCTGTTTAGTAAATTCCCTCCTGACATGCTGGATGATAATTACCTAAATGGGCCTCCTAGTAAACCCAAGTTAGCAAGGGTTACGCAGGCCCTCCCTAGCAACGGGCACCCTGACTCACTCTTTCTGTTCTTCCCTGTAACAGATGTGGGGGCTTCTTACTCACTCATTTCCAGGGTTGGTGGCTATAACTCGAGCCAGTTGGGGTTAGTCTACCTCTGGAGGGGGACTTTAAGGTATATTCCCAAGCAGCTGCTCAAACTCCCTGTTTTTGGGAAATATGGACAGCTCAAACTCCCTATTTTGGGGCCTGATACGGACTGCCTTTTCCCCCCTTGCTGTCTGCTCCTCTGTTGGAGCTGATGAGCTCTAAAACTGGGAACATATTCTCTGCTTTCTGGCACGACTTTGCCTCTTCTGTCCCCCTCCGCCTCATGGTTTCTGCACCACCTTGGGTGCCGACTGTATAACTGGCTTCTAGTTATAGTATAGTTGTGTAGTATAGTACAGTATTGCATAGTATAGTATAGTATATATGTATATGTATAGTATAGTATATATGTTTATGTATAATATATGTATATGTGTATGTGTAAGTATAGTGTATATGTATAGTATGGTATATATGTATGTGTATGTGTATATATTGTTATAGTGTATGTGTATGTATGTATATGTATATGTGTACATATACATATATATGTATGTGTGTGTATAGTATAGTATATGTGTATGTGTGTGTATATGTATATGTGTATGTGTATGTATAGTATAACCGGCTTCTAATTCAGGCACCATGGCTCCTTCTTCCTTCACTGTCAAGGAGGAAGAAGATGACCCCCTGGACCTAAGACCATCCACTCTAGATTTGCCCACCTGTGTCTCAGGTAAAAGTTGATAAAGGGGAGGATCCAGGTAGAACATAATTCAGTATTTAAACTACCTTAAGTTTGTTGCTTTAATTAAGGTAGCCATGTCTTTCAAGGTATCAGCACTAAATGTGAAACTTCTATCGAGGTTTGTTGAAGTCAAATAAGTTCATGTTATCTCTGCTGCATTTGTTAGCAAAAAGATGACTAAAATGATGGTTAAGTGTCTGTCTCATCAATATTTTCATGGGTAATTTTTAAGATAGCTTTCAAAGTCTTTCACAACCTGAAACTTTAAAGTTTTGCTTGGATGATAAATGGAATTAAATTTGTTGGGCGTCTAGGTCTTTTCCAAACAGGATAAAGTACTAAGTCATTGATTACTGGATGTAGGCTTATGCCTTTGACTTTTTAATTGCAAAGAAACTAAGGATATCTAAATCTGTTGGTAAACATATTTTGTGCTTAATTGATTCATAAATTTACTATCTAAATAATCCTGGTGTAACAGTTCACAATTGGTTACTACTTAGTCTTCACTGGAGACTAAGATTACTAAGAGTGCAAAATTCTGCTAAACATAAATCAGACTAATGGAACAAAGGAAACAACTCTGTATGTAGAGAAGTAGAAGATATGTAGGAAAGATACAAGGAATGGGGATGCATTTTTGTTGAAGGTTTAAAAAAAGGTAAAAAAAGGTAATTTTAAAAAAGATTTTTATTTATTTATTTAGCAGACAGAGATCACAAGGGGGCAGAGAGGCAGACAGAAAGAGAAATGGAGAAGCAGGCTCCCCGGCGAGCAGAGAGTCCAATGTGGGGCTCGATCCCAGAACCCTGGGATCACGACCTGAGCCGAAGTTAGAGGCTTTAACCCACTGAGCCACCCAGGCGCCCCAAGAAGGTAATTTTTTTTTAAAGATTTTATTTATTTATATGACAGACAGAGATCACAAGTAGGCAGAGAGGCAGGCAGAGAGCGAGGAGGAAGCAGGTTCCCTGCTGAGCAGAGAGCCCGATGCGGAGCTCGATCCCGGGACCCTGGGATCATGACCTGAGCCGAAGGCAGAGGCTTTAACCCACTGAGCCATGCAGGTGCCCCAAGAAGGTAATTTAAAAAAAAAATTTTTTTATGTTACCTTATTTTTTCCTAAATAATACAGCTGTTTGGAAAGATGACTTGTGACAAAATCTGAATGCAAAAGAAAGTTGTAGAAGGTTTGTGAAGGGAAAACTTTGGAATGGAATTTTAGGTGTGGTCAAGATGGACTAAGATTGAAATGAATGGATTTTAAAGTACACTGGTATAAGACTGAAAGTCTGTTTTCTCGCTTTTCAAAAGGACAAATTTTCTTGAATTGTTGGTCTGCTCTTGATAAGAAAATGTAAATAGTTGTTTTCTCTTTGCCTGGCCAGAAAAAAAGAGTTTCTATGTTTTGCCTTTATCAGGTCTTTAACATTCCTAATCCTATTTAGGTATGTGCTTTAAAACTTTCTAAGGTTGCGTGTGTGTGTGCGCGCGCACGCTTAAAGATTTTATTTATTTATTCATCAGAGAGAGAGAGCACAAGCAGGGGGAATGGCAGGCAGAGGGAGAAGCAGGCTCCCTCCTGAGCAAGGAGCCCAATGCGGGACTCCTTCCCAGGACCCTGGGATCATGACCTGAACCAAAGGCAGACACTTAACCAACTGAGCCACCCAGGCATATCTAAGACTCTAAGGTTTTAACAAACTTTCCCTAAGATTTAAATAATGAACAGTGTCTTGTTGACTAATTAGGGTTGTTTTTTTGGTATGTTACATTCTGGTATACGGTCATCATCACTTGATACTCTGGCTGTTGACATGTTATGTATCACAGAATAACTGAGTTTTCTTGTCAATTGTATCATAATGAATTCTCATCAGATCATCTACAATGTTCATTTCTGAGTTTTTGTCATTTTTAATTCTTCTTACTCTCTTGCAAAATGAATTTTCAGCTTCAAAGTGGTTTGTATAAAGGATTTTTAGTACAAATCTGGATATTCAGTATCTTTAGGATCATAAAAATGAAATGAGTAAGAATTTCCAAAACTAACTACGAGCTGCATTCAAACTGAAGAAGAACTAGTAACCCGGGACTAAATGAATTAAAAAGATGATTATAACTTTGTGACTCTTGCTTGAAACATTGCTGGTTCTCTACTTTTTGCTCTTCGAGATTAAGGAAACTTTCTCTTAAGATATCTATGACTTACAGAAAGGTGAAAAAGTATTTGTTTGTGAACAAATTGAAACATTTAACTTTTCTCTCTACCCAAACCCTCTGAAATTCAAAAGGACTCAGTAAGCATTCTTTCTTCCATGGCAGTCATGATCATTTGCAGAAGTTCAATAAGAATCTGTTCTCCTGGGGCGCCTGGGTGACTCAGTGGGTTAAGCCTCTGCCTTCAGCTCAGGTCATGATCTCAGAGTCCTGGGATCGAGCCCTGCATCGGGATCTCTGTTCAGTGGGGAGCCTGCTTCCTCCTCTCTCTCTCTGCCTGCCTCTCTGCCTACTTGTGATCTCTGTCTGTCAAATAAATAAATAAAATCTTTAAAAAAAAAAAGAATCTGTTCTCCTTATAACAGGACACCACTGGAAACACTGGTTATTTTACCAAGGCTTTCACTGGACTATGATATTTAAGAAAGACATGCATAGACTCAGGTATAATCAAACAGCTTTAAGGAACTAAGGTTGACTTTATGAAGCCTGAGGCCATAAAGCCCCTTGGAACTGTTGGCCTGGTACCTTGCTTACAGAGTTCTCAGCAGCCTCACCAGGTGAGTAAAGAGTGTCACTTCCTGGCAGGTGCAGGAACCTCAGGATACATTAGGACCTCAGGAAGAGGAGGCATGTCTGATAGCAAGTACTTGGCTTGGCTTCTGGCCTGGAGAGGCAACTGAAAGTTCAGCCTAAAGATTCCTTTAAAAGTTTCATCAAAACAGATTCTGAAAGATCTGTATGACCAATCATTATTCTTGCTGAGCTTATGTAAATGATTAGGTCAAGTTTGTTGAAACTAGACTTGTTTTTCAAATAAATTAGTCCTGATTTGACTATCTCTGATTAAAAATGAGGGTTATTTTAGAAACAGAAATTGTGTTTCAATAACATATCTTTGTGTATGTTAAATCTATAGCTGATTATCTTTAAATGTTTGTTGTTTACCTAAGCTAGACAACTTGAGGTAGAGTTCAGAGAAATTACTATAGTAGCTTATGTATAGACAACCTTCTTGTTTATTATTCTTTGAAGATAATAACAGGATCCCATTGACATACGATTATTTGAACAATTGGAAAATGGGATTGATTCCCCCAAAACTGAATAACTCAACTAGCACCTTGACCAATTCTGTGTGGCTGGAATGATGAAATCACTCCTTAAAAGCCAGAGTGTACCAACTCCATAGGGTTAACTATGGACTTGTGGAGATAATAGATGACCCCACTTTCTTTATGATTGGATTGGATGATGCACCTGGGGATGCCCTTATCTCTTGAGACAAGTATTCTCCCACTTGCCAGTGATTCCTTATAATTAGGATATTGCTAAGGCTGGACCCTAAACAAAAAAGGGTTTCTTGATGGCTTCAACTCTCGTCATCCTATTTATCCTAGAAGTCACCTTTGTTGAGGTCCAATCGCAAACAAAGGCTTTAGCTAAGCATACAACAGCCCTCCCAGTAAAAGGAACCTCAAAGCTCACTGTGGGACAGTCTCTAACTGTAATGACTTCACATTAGATCCAGAGTGTCTTAGAAACCAAAGGCCACCAATGGATGATGGGAGACTGACTTAATAAATATCAGGTTGCACTTATATATATGCCTGGAATAATACTTGTAACCTATCAGACTGTAAACCCACCTACACTTATGCCTGGATCTGACCATTGTACTTCTATAGAGCATAATTGTTTGGAGGTTACTGATCTTATTTATGCTAGTCAGCCAGATTTAACATGTGCCCCTGTTGAAAACACAGATGAGAGCTGGTTTACCAATGACAATAGTTTCATGAAAAGGCAATAAGAAAAGCTGGGTATGGGGTGCCTGGGTGGCTCAGTGGGTTAAAACCTCTGCCTTCGGCTCACGTCATGGTCTCAGGGTCCTGGGATCGAGCCCCACATCGGGCTCTCTGCTCAGCGGGGAGCCTGCTTCCTCCACTCTCTCTCTCTCTGCCTGCCTGTCTGCCTACTTGTGATCTCTGTCTAATAAATAAATAAAATCTTTAAAAAAAAAAGAAGGGGCACCTGGGTGGCTCAGTGGGTTAAAGCCTCTGCCTTTGGCTCGGGTCGTGATCCCAGGCTCTTGGGATGGAGCTCCGCATCGGGCTCTCTGCTCAGCAGGGAGCCTGTTTCCTCCTCTCTCTCTGCCCGCCTCTCTGCCTACTTGTGATCTCTGTCTGTCATATAAATAAATAAAATCTTTAAAAAAAAAGAAAGAAAATCTGGGTATGCTATAGTGCTCACTTGTGTTTTGCAATTGCCAAAGCCTTAAGAATTAATATTTATACTGACTCCAAATATGATTCCCTAGTCCTGCATGCTCATGGAGCAATTTGGAAGAAAAGGGTATTAGTATCAAGCCATAATACCCCAATTATATATGGGCCTGAAATTGTTACTCTTCTTATGGCTGTACACCTATCTGAGGAGGTATCTGTAATTTGCCCCAAAAGACATCAAAGGATACTGTTAGGGCCGATTTAATGTTAAAACCTGTTTAACTATTAGGGCCTGCTTAGCCAGAGCAACTCCATATTGCCTAGGTAGCCATATTGTTGTTTACATCCACAGACTTCATTCTGGGAATAAATGCCCCCATAGTTCCTGGTATGATTTCGGGTATTGACTCTGGGAGTAAACGCCTTAACAATAGAAACCACATACTTTGGGTCTGCAGTTATGCCCTATTAAACCAGCCTGTGAGATTGGGAGGGGGTCACTCTCTTCGGAGGCGGCCCTGACCGGTCAGTCTGACTTCTAATGCTTGGCATAGAATAAAGCTTCACATAACTTTCACTTTGTCTCAGTCTCGTTCCTTTGATAGCAGACCCCAACAGATACAACCTTAGAATCTAAAGGAAACAATTTGGTAAACTCTGCAGCCAAGCAGGCAGCACAAAATAAACAAACTTTAAGTCTTGTACCAGTCTGAATTCCAAAAGTCTAGTCTCTTCTGACCAAGAAATGCACAGGACTGGCTTGTTAATCATGAATGGAAAATCTTTATACCCAAAAATAACCAGTGGAAGGTAATACAGGATTCACACCAGGCTACTGATTTGGGTAAAAAGGCCATGGAAGTGACCAAAACTTTGCTAAAAAAAAAAAAAAAAATTGTTCCTAGGGTTGGATTCCCTTGGTCCCTACAAAGTGACAAGGGACTTTCTTTTATTACACAAATTTAAAAGATGGTCCTACGAAACAGAATAGACCTTGATATCTTCACAGCAGTTAAAGGAGGCCCAGAATTAGATGGCTGTCTCCTAATAGGATCTAAGGGTTATATGGCTCTAACTTGTGACCCTGGCTTCCCCTAGGCTGGATAGGCCACTGTACTCTGGGTTTTGCCTGGATGCATGGATGCATTATTAAAACAATTATCAACCCTGGGCACCTGGGTGGCTCAGTGGGTTAAAGCCTATACCTTCGGCTTGGGTCATGATCCCAGGGTCCTGGGATCGAGCCCCACATCAGGCTTTCTGCTCGGCGGGGAGCCTGCTTCCTTCTCTGTCTGTCTCTTTCTGCCTGCCTCTCTGTCTACCTGTGATCTCTGTCAAATAAACAAATAAAATCTTAAAAAAAAAAACAATTATCAACCCAGCCAACCTTCCAAATGTAAAATGATGGTGGACATGTTCTGTGTCTCATTGATATAATCACCTAACATCCATTATTTTCCCCTCTTTGGAACTGGATGATGTTGTTTGGCATATAGAAACCCTTAAGTACATGGTCAAAGCCCTAGATGACACTCAAAATAGCATTTCTTGATCAAATACTAAAATAACATAAATGTGTGAAGTGGTTCTACATAACAGAATGGCATTAGATGTTTAAACTGTTACACAAGGTGAAACCTGTTCTAGCATAAAAACAGAATGCTATATATATGTTCCTGATTACCATAAAATATTTTTGGGTTTCTAACTGACATGAATTCTCAAACTGGTGCTTTTTTTTTTTATTATTAAAGATTTTTTATTTATTTTTTTTTATTTTATTTATTTGTCATAGAGAGAGAAGCGAGAGCAAGCACAGGCAGACAGAGTGGCAGGCAGAGGCAGAGGGAGAAGCAGGCTCCCTGCCAAGCAAGGAGCCCGATGTGGGACTCGATCCCAGGACGCTGGGATCATGACCTGAGCCGAAGGCAGCTGCTTAACCAACTGAGCCACCCAGGCGTCCCTCAAACTGGTGCTTTAAATGACCTCTTTCCTTTTGTGATTGATTTAAACTCCCGGATTGGATGAAAATGATAATAGGTTAACTATCAAAGGAGTCTTACTGAGACTTCTCCTTGTAATATGAACCTTATTTTGTTGTCATTTCCGGTGTCTCCCTGCCTAGTGTCAAGACTCCTTCACTGCTGTAACTCCTAGTAAACAGCTGATCCTTTCTACTCAAGAAGGTTCATCTATGTTGACCACATTAGCATCAGCTGCCTCTCCCTTTTGTAACTCCCTTATACATTCCCCACCTGACCAATACTGACCCATAGGTAGGGACATCTCTATACCCCCACTTCCGTAGGAAGACTTTACAGATGAGACCTTCCACCTTCAACAACCTTAAAGATTTAAGAATCAAAATTGTTCAGGGGGAAATGTTGAGGGGACAGAAAGAGAACAGGGTACAAATCAGAAGCTGACACTCCACACACACACACACCCCTCCACGGGGTATGTGTGACATTCCTCAGGCACTCTTGTTGCCCTAAAGGAAGAACAAATAGTTAACTTATAGAGATCAAAATCCTACAAGATAGGAGTCTTCCTCAGTTTACCAAACACAAGAAATTTTTAAGAACAAATCATTTGAATTAATGGTCTAGCTTCCAGGAGAAAATGTAAATAAAATTAAGTGTCCTTATAATTTGCAGCCCATTAACAGAAACTTGAAGTTGGCAAAATGTAATGTTCCTCCAGGAAGGTCCCAACTATCTTACTGTTTAATGCCTTAGTGGAGGGGTAAACAACCTCAACGTGACAATGGCAAGGTCTCTGGTATCCTGTGAATCTTCTATAAAATATGAAAGTTCCTTCAAAACCTCCCATTTCCTTACCTCCCCCAACTCCATGGTATATACCTGCCACCCCTCACAACCCCGAGGCAGCAGCTCTTCCTGCCCACGGGTCTTGTCCCCATGGTTAATAAACCACCATTTTGGGGCACCTGGGTGGCTCAGTGGGTTGGAGCTTCTGCCTTCGGCTCCGGTCATGGTCCTGGGGTCCTGGGATTGAGCCCCATGTCTGGCTCTGCTCGGCAGGGAGCCTGCTTCACCCTCTCTCTCTCTCTGCTTCACCCTCTCTCTCTCTCTGCCTGCCTCTCTGCCTACTTGTGATCTCTCTGTGTCAAATAATTAAATAAAATATTTTTTAAAAATAAATAAATAAACAACCCCACCATTTTGACCAAAGAAATATCAAGAATTCTTTCTTGGATATTGGCTCCAGACTTCACCCCAATGAACCTCATCTATAACCCAAATCCACATCACGTGGTTCCATCACACCAGCCACATCCTAATGTAGACTTCATATTTCTGCGTTCAAGTTTCCTGTCCCTCCATGAACATAATAAAAGCCACTTAAGGCAGGACCGCTTGTTTTGTTATTATGTTTCTCCATATATCTAACCCAAAGTTCTGAAAAGCCAGTATGAGCTCAAAGCACATTTGTTAGAACAGTGATTAAAGATGACATTTACACTTAACTTTAGTTTTAACTTTTCCGGTTGTCCAAAATGTCCTGTTTACTTTTCCCTCCAAAGTACCATGAAAATTAGTGAAGGAAGCCACATTTAAAATGGAGTCAATTGGCCCTGACTGGGAAGATTTCTCACAGGTAGGACATGCAGAATCAGCAAGAGGAAGGAAGATACTTGTTTTTTTTTAATCCTTCTAAAAAAAAAAAAAAAAAAGACTATTCATGTGAGAGAGAGAGGGCCCTCTAACAACCTGGGAGAGTGGCAGGAAGAGAGAGAGGGAGAAGCAGACTCCCCACAGGGAGGCTCATGTGGGACTTGATCCCAGCTTCCAGGAATCAGGACCGGAGTTGAGGTAGAGTTTAACCGACTGAGACACCAGGTGCCCCAAGGTACTTTTTATGTGACAACGGAGGATGGTTTCTTGGTAGGATCCTAAGCTCCTTCAAACAAAAGAAAAGATCTCTCTCCTGGTCACAGACGGACACACTAACCTTGGCATGCAGCCAATGAAACCGCCATCCCCTCTCTTTTCTTCCATGATGTTTCATAGGTAGCCACCCTCACCGATATCCTTCTAAGAGGTAAGAAAAGCTAATCTATTCTCTTCAGACTATCTTGTGGCTGGCCCCAGTGTATTTATTCCTAACTGAAATTCCTCTGTTCCTGAAGAAACTCAGTTTGCTAGTAAATATAAATGCCCATTCATACTTAAGGTTCAGAGTAGTATAAGCCTCACCGTTTCAGGAATGACAAATGACACATTTTGATATAAACAGCCTCACAACGTCCAGTCACATTGGGCTAGCACGATGACATGCTCTTTTTTTTTTTTTTTTTAAGATTTTATTTATTTATTTGACAGAGAGGCAGGCAGAGAGAGAAGGAAGGGAAGCAGGGCCCCTGCTGAGTAGAGAGCCCGATGCGGGACTCGATCCCAGGACCCTGAGATCATGACCTGAGCCGAAGGCAGCGGCTTAACCCTCCGAGCCACCCAGGCGCCCGACATGCTCTTTTTGATTCTGCCTTTTCCTAGACTTGTGAAGCCTTTTGCGAAAAAGTCTCTGAGGTGACAACCGTGTAACAGCTTCTCCTGAAGTGAAGGGACACCTAGGATACAGAATTCCAGGGTGCGCCAGTCTCTGAGACCGCCAGAAGCCTGAGAGCCACCCCACCCGTAAGAGCGTAGCGCCTGAGGACGCAGCTGGGAGCCAATGAGGGCCGCGAATATGGCATTTCTAGGCGTGCGCATCCGCTGTGGGCGGGACTTCCTGCCTCGTCCCGCCCGCGGGGTTGTAACCGGAGGTTAGGTCGGTTTGTCTCCTCAGGTCCGGAGTGCGGGTTAGCATCCTGGTAACTGACCGTGAAGACCCGAGGAGCGGCGCTCTCCTCGCCGCACACAGTTGAGCCCGGGTGTCCGCTAGCCTCCGGCCCGCTGCCGGCGCAGCGAGTCCGATGGCGGCGGCCGCGCCCAGGCACTCGGCTAAGGTAAACACTCGTCCCCGGGCCCTCCCCGCCGGCCCCCACCCAGACCCCGAAGGCCCAAGCGCGGGGCTCCTGCTCGCGGCCCTGCGGCCCAGGCCCGGGTGTCCGGAACAAGGAGGCTCCGGTGGGCGGGGGCCCGTGTGGGAGCGCGGGCGGACTGCGCGCGGGCGCGGCCTCCGGGCTGAGGGGCCGCCGGGGCGGGGGCTGCAGGGGGCCCGCGCCACCAACGGGGGACGGCGCGGCTGCATTGGTTCTGTCAGAAGCTGGGTGCGGCGCGGTTGCTGCCTGCCGAGGCCAAGTCTGCTGGCGGTGAGGGGAGGTGGTCTAACCCGGGTGTCAGGGGGCTTTCTCGGGCCGCAGAGAAGCGCCGCTGCTGGGAGTGAGCGCGCAGGCAGGACGCGCAGCAGGAGGGACTCGCGATGGTCGCTGGTAGTGGCTCGACCGCCAACCGTGTCCGCTCTGGATGTTGGAGAAACTCTGAGAAGGGCTGAGGCGAATTGTGCGTGTCGCAGAGGAGAGGCGAACGAGGGGAGTGAGGGGAACCTCGGGGCTTTTGGTCGGTGACGCTTGAAGAGAAAACTGCAGAGATTTT
>NC_081573.1:12417075-12431493 GCF_022355385.1 Mustela nigripes | reverse complement strand
CCTGATGCTTTGATGACTATTTGCAGCTTCCAGGTCACCACACAGGATTTGTGTGCCCCATGTTGCTCTGATTAATGTATCAGTAAGTGCCATGTTTGTTTAATTACCTTTGATCTTGGACATTGTGTGCACTTGAAGGGGTGGTTTGAAAGCAGCATCGGGCTCTCCCACATGAAGGAATGAGCAGATCGCATTCCATCCCATACTTGCTGTGTCTCTGAGAGGAAAATTGCTAATAAATATTGTATATATATATATATATATATATATATATATAAATACTCCAGCTGGTGTGTTCATTTGCATTATAACCAAAGACCTTGGTGATGTGCTGAATTTTACAGTCAGAGAAGTGTGAGTCATGGAATAACTAGGGAGCTGGATGGCAACGCTTGGGACAGTAGGGAAAGTTTCCGATGGAGGGTTTGAAAAGTGATGGCTGTGATGTGGACCCGGGTGGAGATTTGGATCCCATTTCGGAACGGAACACAGAGTGTAATGACAAAGCTGCTAGTAGGTTCAGTATCCTACTACGTTGTGTGGCAGAATGGTTGTCTTGGGCAGCATGTGGTGGTGGTTGTCGGGCATTGTCACCATGGGTGAAGGAGAGAAAGATCTGGCTGATGATGGCCAAGGTTGCTTGGGATGATTGGAAGAGATGGCTGAGGACGTTGAAAATTTAAACAAGATGACAGTGAGACTGGGGCTGTTCTCTCTTCCGTGTTCTAGGGCTTCCGCAGAATTTTGTGGTCAGTTTTTATGGTGTCTGGGGTGTTTCTGAATCTTCGTGCCAGAAAAGGTCTGGGGCAAATGTGATTTGTGGTTCTGTGTGCCTGGCAGGGAGACCCTTAGTGCTGGGGTTTTCACAAAGGTTCAGTAGAGGATGGTTTGTTCCTGATTGTCGAGGGCCACCATAGGCAGCAGAGAAGTAGAAGATGGTGTAGGAGGATCCTAGGTTGACAGTGGTTGTGAGTGTTGTACTGCAGGGAGGATTAGAAGCAGGTGAGGAAGCTTCTCAGCAGTATTTGAGGCTTTCCCTCAGTTGGGATCCTTGGGAGTACTGGGGTGGTAGTGGAACCTCTTTGTGTTTGTCACACATCCCTTGGTTGTCATGTGAGAGGTACAAGTGTGAGTTAACAGAGAATCCATTGGTGTGGGGTAGGAAGGTATGGGCGTTCATCTGTGGGTTTGAGGATGTGCGAGAGGTATAGTCTATGGAATCAGGTACACCTGGAGAGGAAGTGCGAGCTAAGGCCTCAGGACTCTGGTATTGAGACTTCCTGGCAGAGCAGAGCCTATAATTGGCTGTGCTGAGGGCTCTCCCTGGGAGACTCCATGGTAATATTGTGGCAGGAGGATGGGACTTGCAGGCCAAACCCAGAGCTTAGCTTGTTTCCATGCGTCCCCTGCGTGTTATTGCTGAGGACTGAACAGTGATTGGTGGGAAGGTGAGAGGAGAGCAGCATTAGAGGCACCAGGGTCTGGTGTTTATCTGAGGAGGGGAGCTGGGCTGGCAGGGGAGACTGGGCTGGATGTGTAGGCGTTTCAAGTGTAAGTTCTCAGAGAGAGAATGTTCACAGTTTTCCCCTCTTCCTTTTCGGCAGAGTGTTGTGACCTTTGAGGACATTGTTGTATACTTCTGTCCTTTTTCAGTTTCAGAGATGGCACAATGGAGAAAACTGTTACGTTCGCAGTGGCTGTGCAAAATATCTTAACCATAGCTCAGTGTTGATTACTAAGAGCATTCAACCTGGAGAAAGGCCTTCTAAGTGTAGTGACTGTTCTAAATCTTTTACCTCTATGTCTGCCTCCCATTATCACTGGAGATCTCAGGGGAAATACCTTATGTGTGCAGTGAATGTTCAAAATCTTTTATCACCAGGACTGACTTCCTTTCTCACTAGAGTTTACACTGAATAAAGGACTTATGTGTGCAGTGACTGTGGAAGGTCCCTTTGCCAGAGAAACAACCTCAGTATACACCTAAAGGTTCACTGAGGAGAATGACCTTTAAAGGGTAATGATTGTAGGAAATGTGTTATTTTTTAAAAGATTTATTTAGGGGTGCCTTGGTGGCTCAGTGGGTTAAAGCCTCTGCCTTCGGCTCAGGTCATGATCCCAGAGTCCCGGGATCGAGCTCCACATCAGGCTCTCTGCTCAGCGGGATGCCTGCTTCCTCCTCTCTCTCTCTCTGCCAGCTTCTCTGCCTACTTCTCTGCCTACTTGTGATCTCTGTCTGTCAAATAAATAAATAAAATATTTTAAAGATTTATTTATTTATTTTATAGAAGGAGAGAACACTGAGAGGAGGGGCATATGCTTTCTCCTACTGAACTTGGATCTAGAATGGGAGGTTGATCCCATGACCCATGAGATATGACCGGAGCCCAAACAAAGAGTTGGACACTTAACCAGTTGAGCCACCAATACACCCCAAATGTGGGAACTCAAATTTAAGTAGATGGCAACATTCATTTACCATCAGGGAGTTCACCGAGGAGAAAAGCTTATGAGTGCAATGAATGTGGGAAATATTTTTTTAAAAAGATTTTATTTATTTATTTGACACAGAGAGAACAAACAGGCAGAGAGAGAGGAAGGGAATCAGCGTCCCCGCTGAGCAGAGAACCTGATGTGGGGTTCGTTCTCATAACCCTAAGAACATGACCTGAGCCAAAAATAAGAGTCTGTTGCTTAACCCACTGAGCCATCCAGGCACCCCAACCAAGCATTATTTTTGTTTGTTATAATAAAAGACAAATGGTTATTTTTAAAAGATTTTATTTATTTATTTGACAGAGATCACAAGTAGGCAGAGAGAGGGGGGGAAGCAGGCTCCCTGCTGAGCAGAGAGCCCGATGTGGGGCTCGATCCAGGACCCTGAGATCATGACCCAGGCCACAGGCAGAGGCTTAACCCACTGAGCCATCTAGGTGCCCCACGTATTGCATTTTTCTTTTCTTTTCTTTCTTTCTTTTTTTTTTTTTTAAGATTTTATTTATTTGACAGAGATCACAAGTAGGCAGAGAGGCAGGCAGAGAGAGAGGAGGAAGCAGGCTCCCCTCTGAGCAGAGAGTCCAAGCAGGGCTCCATCCCAGTATGCCAGGACCACGACTAGAGCCTAAGGCAGAGGCCCCAACCCACTGAGCCACCCAGGTGCCCTGTATTGCATTTTTCAAAAGTACATATGTTATGTGAGGGTTTTTTGTGTCTATGTACCATGTTTGTTAGAATCCAAAATTAGGGTGCCTGGCTGGCTCAGTTGGTAGAGCATGTGACTCTTGATCTTGTGAGTTCGAGCCCCACACTGGGTGTAGAGATTACTTAAATAAAATCTTTTTAAAAACTTAAAATCTTTTTTAAAAACCATAAAACTAAAAAAAAAAAAAAAAAAAACACTAAAAAAACACCCATAAAACTCCAGTTTGTCTAATGTAAACAAAGCTCCACTTGGAGAATTGATTTTTCTTTTTTAATATTTTATTTATTTAGGGGCACTTGGGTGGCTCAGTTTTTGAGTGGCTGCCTTCAGCTCGGGTCGTGGTCCTAGGGTCCTGGGTTCGAGCCCCACATCAGGTTGCCTGCTTGGTGGGAGGCCTGCTTCTCCTTCTCCCATTCCCTCTACTTGTGTTCCCTCTCTTGCTGTGTTTCTCTCTGTCTAATAAATAAAATCTTAAAAAAAAAGATTTTATTTATTTGAAAGAGAGTTGGTAGGGAGGGGCAGAGAGGGAGAAGCAGGCTCCCCGCTGAGCAGGGAGCACTATGTGGGGCTCCATTCCAGGACCCTGGGATCATGACCTGAATCAAAGGCAGACGCTTAACCATCTGAGCCACCCTGGCGTCCCTGAAGGACTGGTTTTTGAAACTCTCAGGGTCACTTTTCTTTCCCTCAGATGTGTTGTAGGTTCCAGCTGTGATAAAGTAACAGGGTCTGAGTGGCACCCTGCACAGTGGCAGATTGTGTATTGGGTTAAGAGAGGAGGTGGGCAGTGGGGTAGGGGGTGTGGGTTCGTCTGGGTGGCTCAGTGGGTTAAAGCCTCTGCCTTAGGCTCGGGTCATGATCCCAGGGTCCTGGGACCAATGCCCGCATCAGGCTCCCTGCCTGGTGGGAAGCCTGATTCTCCGATTCCCACTCCCTCTGTGTTCTCTCTCTTGCTGTGTCTCTCTCTGTCAAATAAATAAATAAAATCTTAAAAAAAAAAAAAAAAGAAAGAAAAAGAAAAGAGAGAGGAGGCGGGGACCGGAAGCAGCCCAGGTGAACTGGTTGTTGAACTCGATGGTGGCTGTAGAAGGGAGAGAAGTGACTGGATTCTGGGTCCATTTTTAAAGAAGAGCCAAGTAGAGTTCTGGATATTGTAGGTGAGGGAGAGAAAGGAGTCGTCAGAAGGGACCCCAGGCATTTTGGTCCTAGCATCTGAAGCTCCATCAACTAGGATGGTGAAGTTGGGAATTCATGATATGGTGTTGATGCTCTTAATAGGTTAGAGAGATGGTAAAGAGGGCTGAGTCTGTTGCTCAGGCACATGGTTGCGGGTGGTAGGGACACAAAGATGAAGGGAGGATTATCTCACAGGTGATCAAGGCTTCCGTGGGGTGAGTGGATGTGGAATGGCTGTGGAGGCATGGGCGTAATTGAGACAAGAGGACACTGAGGCTTCTGCTGTCCACAACTGTACAGAATCAGTGTCATTTTGGGGCAAGCTTTGGTGGGGTCTGGGGTTTTTCAGTCTTGCTGGTGAATAAGGTCTGGAGGAAAGGTTATCATCTGTGAGAGTCACTATAGCAGGCAGGGGGATCAGTGATGCTCAGATTTTTTTTAAAAGATTTTATTTATTTATTTGACAGATCACAAGTGGGCATAGAAGCAGGCAGAGAGAGGGGTAAGTAGGCTCCTTGCTGAGCAGAGAGCCCGATGCGGGGCTCGATCCCAGGACCCTGGGATCATGACCTGAGTTGAAGGCAGAGGCTTTAACCCACTGAGCCACCCAGGTGCCCCATTATGATGTTCAGATTTTAATGAAAGTTTATTAGAGAATAATGGATAATGGCTGCTGAGGGGAGAGCAAGTGCACTGTGGAAGTGGGAAGATGGCACGGGTGTCTCAAACTCACATGGAGTTCTGGGTGGTTAACCTTGCAGAAAGGTTCAGAGGTAGGCTGTGAGGCCTTCAAAGCAACATTCAGGGCTTTCCTGGACCGTGGGACCCATCTGAGGTCTGGGTTGTGCTGGATCCTGTTTGAATTTGCCAAGCACTCTCTGGATGTCCTGTGCTGAGTCCCTAGGTGAGGCCAGAGAGATGCCTGTGGAGTGGGGCAGAGGGAGATGGTGGTGACTGTTAACATGTGACTGTGCTGTCAGGAGCTATGAGGAAGTATGGTTCACAGAATGATACACACATAGAAAGGAAGTGTGACCGATGGCTCCAGGGCCTTGCTGTTGGGAACTCAAGGTGAACTAGTGAAGCCAGGTTTGGGTCATATCTGGGATTCATGATCTTGGAGACCCCAGCGTTATTGCCTGGCAAGAGGGTTTGAGCCCTCAGGGCCAGACCCACTGCTTAGATGGCATCTGTCTACCTGCCTTTTCGTGGTGAGGATGAGCAGAGTACTAATGGGGCTATTAGACGAGCATGGGCATCAGTGGGACCAGGGACTGGCATCCCCTCTGAGCTGTGCACCTCTGGAGGAAGACAAGTTTTCATCTGTTGCTATCGTGACAGGCACTATGAGACTTGAGGAAATGCTTGTGTACTTGTGGGAGGAGTGGGGGCTCCTGGATGAGGTTCAGGGATACCTGTACCACAGCATGAATCAGAAGAACTTGGCGCTTACATTCTCAAATCCTCACTGGGCAAGGCACTCATGCTCTCCCCAGTGCCCTGATCCAGGCTTCACATGCCCCTCCCCGACCCTGCTTTCCCCAGAGCATGCTGTGGGCTTCCTTCTCACAGTGGGACCATGGACACTGCTTCTATCCGCAGTTCCTGGGCAGGTGCTGTGGTTGCTAGGGCTGGGCTGTTTGCACTGACCACCTCCCTCCTCTACAGCCCCAACATCTGCCCAGAAGCCTCACAGGGAAAGATTCAGCATCAGCAATCTTAGAGTGAGCCAAAGGGTCTTGCCCTGCTTGCCTTCCTCCCGGCCGGTGACTGCGTTTCTTTCTTTTCTTTTCTTTTCTTTTTAAATTATTTATTTATTTGACAGAGACCACAAGCAGGTAGAGAGGCAGGCAGAGAGAGAGAGAGAGAGGAGGAAGCAGGCTCCCTGTGGAGCAGAGAGCCTGATGCGGGACTCCATCTCAGGACCCTGGGATCATGACCTGAGCCGAAGGCAGAGGCTTTAACCCACTGAGCCACCCAGGCACCCTCGGTGACTGCGTTTCTGTCCATGGCACTGCTGCACCTTAGACTTTGCTTGCTTCCTTCAGCTGATGTTCCCTTGTGCTGGCTGGTGCCAGGGGTTACTTGTATTCTCATGGCTGCTACTACCTGGACCATGAGCTGTTTTTCGAGCCTCCCACTCACTTCTCTTCGTTTAAATCTCTTTTCTGTGGTCTGTTGCATGCTGACTTGCCCTGGCCCTGTACTGCCACTCATCTGGCATTTTTTTCCCTCCAGTGTTTGTAACCTCCATGTCCCATGTAGTTGTTCAACCAAGACCTTGGGAAGAGTTCTTTTTGCATCACAGGTTGGACATGACCCAGTCCACAGCAGGATGGGGTCAGAGGAAGCCTGGCCCTGGTAGATGGCAGCTGGGGAGAGTGTGTTGTCAGGGCTGTGTTCAATTGCACCAGCAACCTGTCTTGTTCAGCCAGAGTTTTGGTGCCATTGTCAGTGGCCCCACCCACCCATCCATTCATCCATCCATCGATTCTTCCTTCCTTCCTTCCTTTCTCTCTTTTCAAAGATATTTATTTATTTATTTATCAGAGAGAGAGAGAGAGCAGGAGCAGGGGGAGCAGCAGGCAGAGAGAGAAGCAGTCTTCCTGCTGAGGAAGGAGCACGATGTGGGACTCAGTCCCAGGACCCTAGGATCATGATGGGAGCTGAAGGCAGACACTTAACTGACTGAGCCACCCAGGTGTCTGCTATCTTTCCACTGTTGATATTTTTCTGACTTGTCAAAACCTAGGGAAAATCTTCCCTTGTCGGTACTCCTCATCCTACCCATCCCTCTCACCGCTGCTTCTGAAGCAGTCTGCAACATTGACCTGCATACATTGTGTCCTGAAGTGTACACATAGCCTGACATTGGCGTTGAACTCCCACTTGTTTGTTGCAGTTGGATTGTCCTGGGCTTTCACCCACTTCTGCATAGCCTTAAAAGTCACCAGCAGACAAGTTCCCGCTGAGAGGCCTTGGTGGAAGAAGAAGTTGTACATCTGCCTTGCTTACCTATGGCACACGCCCTGCCCTGGTGTCTTCCTGGGGAGGCTGCTACCAATATGTGCCCTTATGGGTCCAGTAATGCACGGTAGCCACTTCTGCAACCAGAACCTTACTCCCGTTTCTTGAAAAGCATCCCCCGGATTTATTTCTGGTTGCCTTTCCTTTGAGTAATTCAGTTGTTGTAATTCAATGAATCAGTGTGGACACATTCCTCCAGTAACATCAACACATGCTGCACTGTCACTTCTTTGCTTTCAGGTTATTGGTGTGGAGCAGAGAACCCAGGTACCTTCTGTTTAGGAATAGCACAGATCAGGACTCCCAAGGCAGGTCACTTCCTCCAAAAAATCCACCCTTGTGATACATGTATCCATATCTTGAAGCACATCTTACAGTTGGCTGAGTGCCATGGAAAACATTATGGACAGAAATTGTATATCAGAGAGCAGCATGTATCAGACATTTTTTTTGAAGATTTTATTTATTTATTTGGCAGAGATCACAAGTAGTCAGAGAGGCAGGCAGAGAGAGAGGGGAAAGCAGGCTCCCTGGTGAGCAGAGAGCCTGATGCGGGGCTCGATCCCAGGACCCTGGGATCATGACCTGAGCTAAAAGCAGGGGCTTTAACCCACTGAGGCACCCAGGCGCCCCCCAAACAATTTTATTTCAGTGTAAACTCTCAGGGTCACCAGGATTAACATATTGGTGAAAAGCTTCAGAAGCAACATGGAAGGGCCCTCATGTGTGAAGAGCTGCAAGTTCCAGATGCTAAAGAAGCCCTTTACCTGTGGGGAGGTTAGGAAGCACTTACTGGCCACCCCAAGGTATTTCTGCAAGAAGAGGATGCCAAACAAAACCATCACATGTGGGTTGGCAGAAAGTCATCCCAACTGTGGAGAATGCAAGAAAGCCTTCAGCTACACAGACACACTTGCTCAGAACCAGGTGTCTACACTGGAGAAAAGCCTTAAGAGTGTAGTGAATATATTAAATATTTTAGCTATAGTTCCACCTTCAATTATCAATGTTAGTTCACACTGGAGAAAGACCTTAGTTGTGGAGGGAACATGCAATCTCCTTGTTCAGTGTAACAAAAATGGATCAAAGCCTCTCTGAGTAGCCGTCTGTCCTCTTTGAATCTCATACATCTAAACCTCCATAGTGGGAAGATTCCCCATATATTTCATTTATGCAGGAAGTGTGTGTGGCTATGTTGCACTTTCTAACTTGCCCAGTGCTCTTTCCAGATTTATGTCCCTGCCAGTTTCTGTGGCCAAGGCCCCTCCATCTCTACCACATGGCAGGTCCCCACAGTGTGCATCAGTCACCACCAGAGCCAGCTCCAGGAAGCTGACATCTATTCTGGGACGTATTGCAGCAAATTAGGAGTAACCTGAGTCTTCGCGAGGTCCACATTCCCTTCTCTCTGACCAGTTGGCAAAGACCTCACCCAGGTTTGGCCTAGAGGAAACCAAACGAGTTCTACCGGCAACTTGACAAGAACCTTGTCAGGCACGTTTGTCTCAGTTGGTGCTTGTGATACTTTCCTAGCTCCCAGGTCTCCCACCTGAGAACTGTCTACCATGGGTTGCTTCGGTTTGTAAAATAAGAAAAACCTTATAGTTTAAGTTGTCTCTAAATTTGGGTGTTCTAGTTACTATGCAGTGGTTTATAGTAGATTTGGGCCCTGCACGCATTACAATTTTTGTCAGTATGGCAGAAAATGGCACCTCAGTTTTGGGCCAATTCGTATTGCTGCTCATGGCCTCTTTATGATAGAGTTGTCGTTCTCATTAATGGCATGGATGCCTGGGTGACTAGCCTCCAGATACCCGCATATGGCCCCCTTAAAGAGGGGCAACCGACCCTCTGCCCTTGAGCAGGGGCCTTCCGTTCCCCAGAGGGCCTCGCAGTCAAGGATGGCCTTCTCTCCCAGGGTCAGAAGGGGAATCCCCTTACCTAGGCCTTGCGATCTACAGTTCCCAGAACGCCCTGCGTTGACGACAGAGTCTCTGAGCCAGTGAAGGCTTTGAAAAGAGGCGCCCCGTGATTGAGCACAAAGGGTCGGGGCGGGACTTCCGGCGTCGGGTCCTTGACCAATAATTGGGCGGCTTGCTTGTTTTGTCAGCTTGTGGGAGGTTCCGGAGGGAAGGGCAGGGAAGGGCTGGGTCGGGGAGGGGCGGTGTCTGCGCGAAAGCGGGCTTTATCCCGGATAAAGTCTAGGGGTCGGGGACTTCGCCGCCTGCGGGGACCGCCTGGAGACCTCGGTGTCTGCGACTGCCCGGGCCGCTCAGCTGTCATCACTTCGCTCCGCCGAGAGGCTCCTATGGCGGCGGCCGCGCCCAGGGACACAGCTGAGGTAAGCTCTCGTCCCCCGGGCCCTCCCCTCCGCCCCCTACCCTGACCCGAAGGCCCGAGCGCGGGGCGCCGGCTCGCGGCCCTGCGGCCCAGGCCCCGGTGTCCGGGACAGGGAGGCGCCGGTGGGTGGGGGCGCGTGTGTAAGCGCCCGCGGGCTGCGTGCGGGAGCGGGCTCGGGTCTGAGGGGCCGCCGGGGCGGGGGCTGTAGGGGGCCTGAGGGGGGAGGATTCTGCCTTCAGGGGCGAGAGGGTCCGGTGGATCCACGCCTGCACTGGCGGGCCGAGGTGCGGTACCTTCGTGAGGACTTTGGACGCCAAGGGGACTTTTGGCCAAAGGAGGGACCTAAGGGGTGATGAGGACATCCAGGCCCTGAGAGATTTGGTCTTTGTTCAAGGTCACACAGCTGGTAAAAGGCAAAACCGAGTACTCAGGTGCAGAGTAGAACCAAGCCTGAGGTCAGCTGGCTCCTGGGCCAGGCAGGGGTCCAGTGAGCCCGTCGAATCCAAGCACTGACGCACTTCTTAAGGGCCTGCCTCTTCAGCACAGGTTCTCGTGGCTGTAGAAGGGCTACACAGGGAACTGGAGGGTGTCCTGGTCCCTCACTGCCCCAGACTCTCACCCCAGTGTCCTCTGACTGTGGTGTCCCGAGGCTCTTCATGCCATTCCTCCCTCCTTGAATCTGGTGAACCTGGAGACCCCTAAGCCCAGGTTGTGGTGGGAAGTCCACAGTTCAACGGAGAGCGTCCTTGCCATACCTCAGGCAGGCATTCCCTTTCTGGTAACCGTCTGCAAACAGGTGTGGAAAGTTAACCCAGGAGTGGGTACTAGGATGTGCTAGTGCTTCCAGGAAACTGAGGTCAGGAATGTTCAGAAACCACAGGTCTCCTTCCTTTGAGGTAGGAGTAAATAGCAAATGAATAGGTGCCTTGTCAAGTGACTGCCAGAGATGTTGGGTGTGTATTCTAGAAGTAATAAAAAATTTCAATCCCAAAGTCTTGGGAGGCTTCATCTGGCTTCACAGTGGAAAACAGACTATGGGCTTGATTGGGTCCTAACAAATGACAGTCATTGTCAGGCTCCTGCTCTAGTCCAGGTGAGGGTGCATGGAGGGGTTGTTGCCTGGGAAATGGTTGGATTCTGGCTGTGTGTTTTAAGAGCGGCAACTAGACTTTCTGATGTGCACAGTGAGGGAACAAAAGAGATAATCAGTGATGATCTCAGAGCTTTTGGTCTAAGGAATGGGAGCTGCATCACTGTGTTACTAGAATCCGGTCCATGGACACAGTAACAGTTGAGACGAGGCTGGACTTCGAATTTAAAAGCAGACAAGGTTTTATTGGGGCAACAGCTACAATGGAAGGGAGACACAACAAAGGTGTCAGACTGGCTCTCCAGACAATAGCTGGGGAAGGTTATAAAGGACCTAGAGTGGAGAAAGAGTGATGTCTAAGCATGTGGGACTGAGGACACACAAGGAGCTGGGCAGGTGGTTGACAGAATGAACTTCTTTACACATTGGGTATTTTATTTGCAGTTGTCACCCCCTCTGGGAGTGATTTATAGCTTTATCATGAGGTAAAGGTAACTGTCAGTCACTCCCTGGCCGGTCTGCACAGGCGTGAGTCCCTGTGTCTGGGGTTAAGCTCAGACTGATCTGGGTGGTTTTGTTGCTGCTTGAAGGGTAGTTTTGGTTTCCATGCTAGGATGCTACGCCCCTTGGGTCTTTTGCCGGAGTTAAGAGATAAACGGAAAAGAGGAATGTGAGGAAAAATGGTGGGACAAAGATTGGTGGATATAAGCAGCTGAGAAGGAAAGATCAAGCCTTGGTCTTAAGCTGGTGGGAAATTCACATGAGCAAGTTGGTGTTCACTGAGGATATCAGGAGCTTTGTTCTGGCCATTTCAAGAGTCTGAGGTTTGGGGTACCTGGGTGGCTCAGTGGGTTAAGCCTCTGCCTTCAGCTCAGGTCATGATCTCAGGGTCCTGGGATTGAGCCCCGCATCAGGCTCTCTGCTCAGCAGGGAGCCTGCTTCCCCCCTCTCTCTCTGCCTGCCTCTCTGCCTACTTGTGATCTCTGTCTGTCAAATAAATAAATAAAATCTTTAAAAAAAAAAAGAGTCTGAGGTTTTTTTACAAATCATTAACTGGAGTGGTTGCTCAAATGAGCAACTAACACACAGGTCAGGAATTCTGGGGAGGGATTCAGATTAGAGACATGGACGATGTGGTAGCTACGGTGTGTACCACGATGAGTAAGCTGTGGGTCACATTGAGGCAAGCTTGAGGTTGTGGTGGCAAAGCTCTTTGGAGGCCATGTGTGGAGAATGGGGACCCAGGACTGGGTCTCTTGCTTGGGTACCTGGTGATGGTATTAGGCTTTATAAAATGTAGGTAAGTGGACCTAAAGATATGGTGTATCAGGCAGGATATAGTCTGGTAGGTAGCCAAAGCTTCCCAGGGAAGAGTGGCTTTCCGATGGATGCAGAGACAAGGGGTAATGGATGAAAGATGACACTCAGGCCAGAGCTGGTACTTAGAGCCACTTTTTAGACTTAGCAAGATTTTTTGAGGACTTTGGTGGAGTGTGAAGTGTTTCATTCAGCCTGGTCAGGGGAAAATAGGATTATCTGTGAGAATCACTAGGCCTGGATGGGCAATTCATGGGGGTGGTCTTGGAATGATGGGGAAAGAGAAATTTTTTATTTGCTGAGGTGTCAGCAAGTACATCAAGGAAATAGAATGGAACTCTGGCTATCTGAGATCCACACATGGCTCTGTGTGTCTGAGTCTGAGGCAAGGATCAGAGCCACAGGGTGAGGTCTTTGTAAAACGATTTGGAGTAACACTGCTATGGGGACCCATGGGAAGTTGGTGGTCTTATGGGATCCTGTGTGAGTATTGCCAAGAGTACTGTGGATGCTATCTGCCAAATTGTGGCAGAAGGCCTAAACCCTATATAATGCACTTTCTTGACGTTTGATGAGACCAAGTGCTCAAATGGCCTGAGTTCAAGTTCTCCTCCCCACACTGCTTCGTGGGATAATAGCTTCTAGCCCAACAACCCTTTTCACAAAGGGAACGTGGCGCAGTTCCCGCTTATCTCTTTGTAGCAGGTTCAGTCCCTACCAGCCCACAGGCTTAAACAAGCCAGTCCCATCCTCCTGTGGGATTCAGAGTGCTCTCAACCTTTTCATTCTACAAGGATAACATCTCACAGCCCCGGTTCGTTCACTCTTTTTTAGATGCAGCTCCCATGTGGGCCTTTATATGGTGAGTGGTATCCTGTTCTCAGAGATGTGAATTTAGGGGATAAATAAAGTGCTGTCAGGCTCATCTGTCCAGTCTCAGGTTGTGTGTTTGGCCATTACCATAATCTAAGAGTGGGACTAAGAAGAGGCAGTAACATCTGGGTAGGTCAGGCAGATGCGTGAGGAGCGGGGCAGGAGGTGGTGGCAGCCATGGTCACGGAGCTGTGGGATGTGGAGACGGAGGGATGTGCAGTCCAAAGAATGGTGTGTGCTTGGAGAGGGAGCTTTGTCAGACGACCCTAGGGCCCTGCGTTGATAATCACAAGGCAACAACCCTACCAGGGGAGTCACTTGTCAGGAGGTGGTGGATCCCGGTCACTGGCCCCACAGCTTACATAGGCATTTGTCCACCTGTCTGTTGCTGGTGGTTGAACCCAGTGGTCAGTGGGACCAAGAGGTAACAACAGCACTGATAGTACCAGGGCTTGATGTCTCCTCTAAATTGGGAGGCGTGGGAGATAGATGGTTATAGGGTAGATGTGTGGAGAAAGGGACTGTGGCTCCTCAGAAGTAGACTGTTTGTGGTTTCATGCGTCATCATCATAGCAGGGCAGTGTGACCTTTCAAGATAGAGCTTATAGCTGTCCACACTATAAGCAGGAGGAGCAGATTTCCTATCACTGTTACTGAATTTTGAATCAAAATATCCTAGAAGACTAAATGATGTGAAATGTGAGCCTGCAAATGTGTAAGGTTGATTAAATAAATAGCAGGATGTTCTAGAGGGAACTAAAACCTTAGAGACTGTACTTGAAACATTTATTTTTCTTGCCCAGCAGGTGAAGCAGAACTGAGAGACCCACATGTCACCGTCAAGGAGATGAAGGGATGAATGCCAGGGAGCCTGAATGTCGGGAGCCAGTACAGGAGGCCTACTATAAGAGCTGTAAGGGACTGAATATGATTGGCTGTTCATTTAGGTCCACTCACGCAGGAGGTGCATGAGCACTGCGGTGATTGGCTAGGCGGGCTAAGCTGTCGGTGTATATATGCTTGAATGTACTTGTAGAGGGGCGGGCCTGCCGGGAGCCAGGCCGTGCCGTGCCAGGCCGGCCGGAGGGGGCCGAGGCCGGGACCATGGCAGCTGCGGCGGGCGCCAGGGGCGGCGCGCGGCCCTGGGGGCGGCGCGCGGCCCTGGAGGCGGCGGCGACGCCGGAGCGGGGCGGCGGGAGCTGCGTGCTGTGCTGCGCCAGAGGGGGAGAGGAAGAAAAAAAGCGATTAAAGAAGAAGGTTCGGGGCGCCTGGGTGGCTCAGTGGGTTAAGCCGCTGCCTTCAGCTCAGGTCATGATCTCGGGGTCCTGGGATCGAGTCCCGCATCGGGCTCTCTGCTCAGCAGGGAGCCTGCTTCCCTCTCTCTCTCTCTGCC
>NC_081573.1:12378608-12416675 GCF_022355385.1 Mustela nigripes | reverse complement strand
AAAAAAAAAAAAAAAAAAAGAAGAAGAAGAAGGTTCGCCGCTACGTGAGTCTCCGAGTCGTTCTTGCGGGCCGAGAGCGACACCCACATGTCACCGTCAAGGAGATGAAGGGATGAATGCCAGGGAGCCTGAAGAGACCGGTGTAGAGGTGTCCATCAGACCATATTGATGGTTCATAATAGGGTTCTTCAAAAAGACAAAATGGAAGAAAGTAAAAGGACACCAACATACTCATCAGGATGAAATTGGCTTTTGTCCCGTCAAGATGAGAATGGAGGGCTCCTGGGTGGCTCAGAAGGTTAAAGTCTCTGCCTTCGGCTCAGGTCATGGTCCCAGGGTCCTGGGATCTATTCTCGCATCGGGCTCTCTGCTTAGAGAGCCTGCTTCTTCATTTCTCTCTGCCTGCCTCTCTGCCTACTTGTGATCTCTGTCTGTCAAAAAAATAAATAAAATCTTAAAAAGAAAAAAAAAAAAAAGATGAGAATGGAGCTTGGGGCTTTGGTTTCACAGAAAGGTCTGGGGGAAAGGCCATGACTATGAATGTGTTGGATTTGCTGCTTGTGCTTGAACAGAACAAGGATGTGGTGCCACTTGGTAGATGAGACCAGAGCACCTAATGTCAGTGGACGACAGCATGCATACATGCAGTGAGATAATACCTCTGGAATATCCAGTGAACTGTACTATGTAATTTTTAAAAAGATTTTATTTATTTATTTGACAGAGATCACAAGTAGGCAAGAGAGGCCACAGAGAGAGAGGGAAGCCAGCTTCCCACTGAGCAGGGAGCCTAATGCGGGGCTTGACCCTGAGATCATGACCTGAGCCAAAGATAGAGAGAGGCTTTAACCCACTGAGCCACCCAGGCGCCCCTGTACTGTGTATTTTTTCAGTAGTTTTTTGTTGTTGTTTATTTTGGAGCCATTTGCTTAAATAGCCGTAAATTTGTTTAAGGGAGATGCAGGGTGCATGAGAGGAAACCACAGAAGCCAGTGACTCTGTGGGAACATCATTCTAAGTTCCATCCACTGCAAAGTATTGTGGCAAAGCTTAAGGTTCTGAAAACCACTCAGAAAGCAGGTAATACTAAGAAAAACCTTCTGCCCTGTCTGTGAAAATAAAGACAAGTTAATATCCAACATCATTCCAGAAAATAAATTCCACTCAGAAGCTGCCATTCGCTGACAAATCTCATCAGAGAGAAGCTCTATGAAATAGCCTCTTCTATTCAGTTAGCAAAGTAAAATTATAAAAATAAATGAGTAAAGTGTTTCCAAGGATCCCAGATGCAGTATGGTTGAGAAAGATAACATCCAAATTTAAGTCAGAAACAATTACATCAATTTAGAGGACATGGGGGGGGTGTTGATTTTTCTTAAATCAGAGAAATATGCAAACTTTAAAATAAAATTGGCTTGGGGCACCTGGCTGGCTCAGCCAGTGGAGCATGGAACTCTCGGTCTCAGGGTCATGAATTTGAGCCCCAGGTTGGTGTACAGCTTACTTAAAATATGTATATATATAAATGACATTGATTAAATAAAATGAATATTTAATCAGCATATCAGAATTTGAGTACTGATTTGGTATTTGATGATTTTAAGCAGCTATAATTTATATGTGATAAGAATACTGTATGTTAAATAAAATACTATTTTTTTAAAAGATTTTATTTATTTATCAGAGAGAGGGGGAGAGAGCGAGCACAGGCAGACAGAATGGCAGGCAGAGGCAGAGGGAGAAGCAGGCTCCCAAGGAGCCCGATGTGGGACTCGATCCCAGGATGCTGGGATCATGACCTGAGCCGAAGGCAGCTGCTTAACCAACTGAGCCACCCAGGCATCCCATAAAATACTATTTTATAAAAAATATTATTTCATGAACATTCATGGAAGTGTTTAGAGGCACAATTATATGGCTTCTTAAATTATTCTTAACATGGATTGGCTTTGGAGGCAACTTGGGTGGGTTTATACATGAAATGAGTTTGGCAGTGGGTAGGTCCTGTGAAGCTCTGTTATGGGTCCACATGATTCGTTTATTAACTCTCTTTTGTAGTTGTCTGAAAATTTGAAGTTACTGAAAAGTCATTATTTCAATAATTAACAAATTCAGATAAATATTTTTCCCTATTTGCTAAAATGATTCTTTTATTTTCTAGGGCACCATTTTTTAAAGAAAAGATTTTATTTATTTGAGAGAGAGACAGACGGACAGAATGAGAAAGCATGAGAGGGGAGGTCAGAGGGAGAAGCAGACTCCCCATGGAGCCGTGAGCCCAATGCGGAACTCAATCCCAGGACTCCAGGATCATGACCTGAGCTGAAGGCAGTCGCCCAACCAACTGAGCCACCCAGGAACCGGAGGGCACCATTCTTTATGTTGCATTGTTAGCCTTCAATTTTAAGAGAGTGTTACATGGAAGTCTCTATTACTCTCATCATTTTTCCTAAGCAAGGATCAATAATTTACATGCCATCCCCATCGGGAGGAGAGGGCAGTAGAAGAAGTAAAGTCAGCCATGTAGGTAGGGCTTGCATGCTGAAGAAGAGAAGACCCAACTAAGCTGGCCATTATTTTGTATTTATGATCATTTTTTTACTTTGTTAAGTAGGTCATCAAGTCCAGATTATAATTTTTTACATCAGACTTTATTTTGTAAGGGCAGTTTTAGATTCACAGCAAAGTTGCGTGGAAGTTACAGAGGTTTCCATATACCCCTTCCCCCCAACATAAACAAAAACCCCCCTCCTCTCTACATCCTACATTAGTGGTATATTTTGTTAAAATCAACAAATCTGGGGGCACCTGGGTGGCTCAGTGGGTTAACGCCTCTGCCTTCGGCTCGGGTCATGATTCCAGGGTCCTGGGATCGAGCCCCACATCGGGCTCTCTGCTCAGCAGGGAGCCTGTTTCCTCCTCTCTCTCTGCCTGCCTCTCTGCCTACTTGTGATCTCTGTCTGTCAAATAAATAAAATCTTTAAAAAAAAAAAACAAATCTGCACTGACACGTCACCCAAAGTCCACAGTTAACATTGGGGTTCACTCCTGGTTTGGGGCATTCTGTGGGTTTTGGCTAGTGTGTAGTCAGCTGTATCTACCATCACAGTATCATACTTAGTTTCACTGCCCCCACATCTGTGCTCTGCCCATTCAGCTCTCTCCCGACCCCAGCTCCTAGCAAACACCGATCATTTTACTGTTTTTTTTACTGTAGTTCTACCTTTCCCAGAATGGCCTATACTTGTAGTCATAAAGTATATACTCTTTTAGGATTGACTTCTTTTGCTTAGTAATATGCATTCAGGTTTCCTCCATGCCTTTTCATGGTTTGATAACCTCTTATCAAATAATATCCCATTATCTGGATGGACCATAGTTTGTTTATCCATTTACCTATTGAAGGACATCTTGGTTGCTTCCTAGTTTTGGGAATTATGAATACAGGAGCTATAAATAAATATCTATTGTCAGGTTTTAACACCTTAAGTAAATACCAAGGGGCACAATGCTAGATTGTATGACAAGAATATGATTAGTTTTGTAGGAAACCACCAAACTGTCAGCCAAAGTGGCTGTACCATTTTGCATTCCTACCAGCAATGAATGAGAGTTTCTATTGCTCTATATCCTTTCCAGCTTTGTCATATCAGTATTCTGGATTTTGGCCACATCTTATAGGTATGTAATGATATCTCATTATTTTATTTTGAAATTCCTAATATCAAATGATGAGCATCTTTTCATATGCTTGTTTGCCATCCATATATCATGTTTGGTGAGGTATCCGTCATGGTTATGTTAAAAAACAAACAACATAGTTTCATTAGCACATTTAAGTTAACAGCACCTAAACCACCTAAAATTTTACCACTTAAAATTTAGATGCTGTCAGAGAATTCAAATTAGGATTCATCATAGCATCACTCACTTCAAATCCATAATAGTATCTTACTTGTTTAGATTAATAGTCAATAAACTATTGACTAACAACTATCAATTGGAACTAGACTTAGGGAGCATCAGACATTTCGTAAATTTCAGATTCGTTACTGTGATTATATGCTAACAAAAAATATTTCTGGGGCGCCTGGGTGGCTCAGTGGGTTAAGCCGCTGCCTTCGGCTCGGGTCGTGGTCTCAGGGTCCTGGGATTGAGTCCCGCACTGGGCTCTCTGCTCAGCAGGGAGCCTGCTTCCTCCCCTCTCTCTCTGCCTGCCTCTCTGCCTACTTGTGATCTCTCTCTGTCAAATAAATAAAATCTTAAAAAAAATATATTTCTGGAGGCATGCCCAACAAATGATGACAGAACTTAACTCTTGCATTATAGGGGATGGGCAGTGGAAACAGGAGAAAGAGGAAATACCATTTATTGTATGTATATGCACATAAATCTCAAAATTTTCTAAACAAAAATATTTTCTACATATTGAAAAAATAAGGAAAATGATACATTCTGTGTGTGTGTGTGTGTGTGTGAAATTAACATGTACAAACGATAAAAAATAGGGAGTTATAATAAAGAGGAATTCAAAATGAATTTAATTACTCAGATATATCATTTAAATGGGAGTTAGGGGGCACCTGGGTGGCTCAGTGGATTAAGGGGCTGCCTTCAACTCAGGTCATGATCTTGGGGTCCTTGGACTGAGCCCCATGTTGGCCTCCCTACTGAGTGGGGAGTCTGCCTTTCCCTGTGCCCCTTCCCCCACTCATGTTCATGTGCTCTTTCTCACTCTGCTCTCTCTCAATTAAATCTTTAAAAAAAAAAAATGGGAGTCAGCACCACAAAATTTGGATAAATCATAGAGATCACAAAAGATCTTTGATTCCTGGACCAGTTGTGGTTACATGTCTCAACTTCATTAAAAACTGCAGTCATTTGTGAAAAAAATCAAGCCTGTTTCCCGTCTTTTATCTCACAGTTTCTGTGGAAGGACATTAAGGGACTCAATTGGCACATCTTATTTTCAGTGAGAGTGATGGAAGAATCCCCATGTCACAGCTCCGCGGTTTAAATTGTGGAGGTCAGATCAGACCCAAGTTGTCACTGCTCAAAGAACGAGTTGGGCAGTTACTTTAGAAAGCCTAACAAATGTGGAGCTGATGCTGATGTTTGGGGACCACTAAGGCACTTTCATAGTACCAGGGAGACACTTAGACCTTAACACCATTATTCCTTCATCTTCATTATTCCTCCCCTCTAAGCTTGGCAATCTTTCACTCATTCTTTCTTTTATCAAATGAGGTGGTTTTTTGTTTTGTTTTAAACGATTTTACTTATTTGACAGAGATCACAAGCAGGCAGAGAGGCAGGCGGAGAGAGAGGGAGAAGCAGGCCCCCCATGGAGCAGAGAGCCCGACTCGGGGCTCGATCCCAGGACCCTGGGATCATGACCCGAGCCGAAGGCAGAGGCTTAACCCACTGACCCACCCAGATGCTCCTGTTTGTTTGTTTTTAAAGATTTTTATTTCTTTATTTGACAGAGATCACAAGTAGGCAGAAAGGCAGGCCGAGAGAGAAGGGGGGAAGCAGGCTCTCTGCTCAGTAGGGGCTGATTTGGGGCTCGATCCCAGGACCCTGGGATCATGACCTGAGCCGAAGGCAGAGGCTTTAACCCACTGAGCGACCCAGGTGCCCCCAAGGTGTTTATTTTTTTAAAAAAAGATTTATATATTTGAAAGAGGTGAGGGAGTGGGCCGAGGGAGAGGGAAAGAGAATCACACAGACTCCCTCCTGAGCATAGAGCCCAGCATGGGGCTTGATCTCAAGACCCTGAGATAATAACCTGATCCAAAATCAAGAGTCATAAACTTAACCGACTGAGCCACAAAGGTCCCCCTCAAATGAGGGTGTTTATTATTCTAAGTGAGAAACACATTTGTAGCAGCACTCCAGCTGGTATTAAAGGGTTAAGTTTCTTCAAGTTGACATACTCCTTACTTGCTGACGTGAGGCCCTCCATCTGTAACAGAACTAATTTACTTCGAGATTTGCAGACCACTAGCCTTGAGGAGTGAAGAACCAGAACTTTCCCAGGCCACAGAGGCCAGCAGGTCTGTATGAAGCTACATCGGCTTTCTGATTAGCCTGGCCAGGTTTTTTTAACAAAAGGTCACAGAAATGATTTTACTCCCTTAGTGTATCTGTAGAACTTGCCTTCCTTTGCAGAAAGAACAGGATGCTCCTGCACATCATGAAGCAAGAGCTCCCCCCACCCCTGCCACAACTCCCGAGCACTGAGCTAACTGGCACCATCAAGTCTGCCTGTGACAAATGTTGCAGCTCACAGCACTCCCTTTGCTGAATAACTACTCTAAGCCTCTTTTAAAAAAAACCCTGGGCTGGGCTACAACCTCAGAATTGGCTTTTGGACAAAAGTCTACCTTCTGCCGAGAGTGCCAGTCTCCTGAGTAAAACACATTCCTTTCCAATCAAAACTTGTCTCTTGAGTAATGCTGAACTTGGCTTCAGCAACACTTTCTTTGTACTAATCACAGAAATTTGTCATCGATACAAAATTACTGATGAAATAAAGTGCGACCTGCTGCCCAGGACCAATAAGAAAGCACATGGGCATACAGTTTTGTACTGATCATGGGAAGTTTTCAAAGACTAATCGGGGTTCTCCAGAGCAACACAGAGAAATTTTATATTCATTCTTTCCCTTGATAATACTGGCTTAATAGAGACATGAGAGAGGGAGAGACATTTTTAAGGAATTGGCTTGCAAAAATGTGGAGGCTGGAAAGTCCAAGATCTTTTAGGGGAAACTGGCAATCTGGAGATTGAGGGATGAGGGAATAGTGGATGTTCAGGCCTTATCTGAAGACAGTCTAGAGACAGAATTCCATCTGTGGAATTCCTGTCTGTGCCTTTGTCATCTGAAAATATATTACATATTTTATCTATTATTTGTTTTGCCTGAAGTTTATCTTTCTTGACTATAACATCAGCTTAATTGAAGCAGGTTCTTTGTCAGATATTACTACTACTCATTTACAAGAATAATGTTTGACACACATTACATAGAGAATTACATAGGAATTGAGATAACAGAAAAAGAGAAAACACTCTTAAAAAGTTGAGTTGTTAAAAAAAAAAGATTGTAAATGTATGAATGAGAAGTGGTAGAAGCAGGAGAAGCAGGAGATGTACTGGATGGAAGAGTGAAGTGTAATCGCTTCAAAGTATCCAATACAGGGACACCTGGGTGGCTCGGTTGGTTGGGCATCTGCCTTGGGCTCAGGTTAGGATCCTGGAATCCTGGGATCAAGCCAGGAGATGGGCTACTTGCTCAGCGGGGAGCCTGCTTCTCTTTCTCCCTCTGTCCCTCCCACCTGTTCATGGTCTCTCTCTCTCAGATGAGCATATAAAATCTTAAAAAAAGGGGGGGGATTCAATATGAAAAGTTTGTGTTTTCATTTTATTTACATAATCTCTACACCCAACATGGGGCTTGAAGTCATGACCCCAAAGTCAAGAGTCGCATGCTCTTCCAACTGAGTCAACCAGGTACAGCCAGCATCAAGTTATTTTAAGAGATTCAAAGAGGGGCACCTGGGTGGCTTGGCTGGGCATCTGCTTTTGACTCATCATGATCCCAGGCTCCTGGGATCAAGCTCTGCATTGTGCTTCCTGCTGTTGAAGAGCCTCCTTCTCCCTCCCCCTCTGTTCCTCCCCTCTGCTCCTGCTTCTGTCACTCTCTCTTTCAAAAGAAAAAAATAAATAAATAAAAGAGAGATTCAAAGAGACTGAATTGAAACGATATCTACTAAGAGATTTAGTTAAACAATTTTTCTTTGTCAAACTCCTTCGGGCTTCCCTCTAAATAGTTCCTTAAGACCATGGCAACTTTGGAAGGAAATACTTTCTAGGTGATGTTGGACATAAACTTGTCCTTTATTTTCACAGAGGGCCAGAAGGACCTGTCTCAGCTCAGATGGCTTCTGGACCAGTAAGCTTTCCCCGGTATTTTGAGGTAGGTGGAGCTAAGAATGATGTCCCCAAAGTGCCTGGATTTTGCTCTTTCCTCTCCTGGGTCCTGTAACTCCTGCTAAATTCCTTTATTGCTACGAATAGACTGTACCAATAAAAAGGAAAAACTACTACCAAAAACAATTCTTGGATGTTGTTTTTCAGGATTCTAGAAAGATGTATTATCCCAGTACATGCATTCATGTTGTTCTTCATTAACACTATGTATTCTTATGTCATGGTCTACCAAGTGGCTCCAAAGTACTTTTGTCCAGACATAAGTTGAAAACCCAACACATGGGCGCCTGGGTGGCTCAGTGGGTTAAGGCTGCTGCCTACGGCTCAGGTCACAATCTCAGGGTCCTGGGATTGAGCCCTGCATCGTGCTCTCTGCTCAGCAGGGAGCCTGCTTCCTCCTCTCTCTCTCTCTCCCCCTGCCTCTCTGCCTACTTGTGATCTCTCTCTCTCTCTGTGTCAAATAAATAAATAAAATGTTTAAAAAAGAAAAAGAAAACTGGGGTTCTGGGGTGGAGCCCCACATTGGATTCCCTGCTTAGTGGGGAACTACAGATACATAAAGTATTTTGAAACTTTATGTCAAATAAATAAATAAAATCTTTTTTTTTTTTTTTAATTTATTTGTCAGAGAGAGGGAGAGAAACCGAGCACCGGCAGACAGAATGGCAGGCAGAGGCAGAGGGAGAAGCAGGCTCCCTGCCGAGCAAGGAGCCCGATGTGGGACTCGATCCCAGGACACTGAGATCATGACCTGAGCTGAAGGCCGCTGCTTAACCAACTGAGCCACCCAGGCATCCCAAAATCTTTTTTAAAAAGATAAATTCTAACTAACAAAGCATAGCTGGAAGGGGGAGGGGAGGTTTCATTTGGAGAAAAAAAGACCTGGGAATACTCTTGAGTTGGAAGGGTACATGTGGAATTCAGAGAACTGAAGGGAGATCGATGCATTTATAGTACAATGTGTGATGAGGACCTGTGCCACCGAGGCACCCCTAAAAATAAAATCTTTTAAAAAGCCACACAGTTATAAATTAGCTTTTAAAAAAAATTTAATGTATTTATTTGACAGGATCACAAGTACGCAGAGAGGCAGGCAGAGAGAGAGAGAGAGAGAGAAGCAGGCTTCCTGCTGAGCAGACAACACAATGCGATGCGGGGCTTGACCCAGGACCCTGAGATCATGACCCCAGCTGAAGGCAGAGGCTTAACCCACTGAGCCACCAGGCGCCCCATAAATTAGCTTTTTTATAAAATTTAGAGGATTTAGTATGGAGCTTCCAATTTTACTTCCACTTCTGTTGATTTTTGCTTCCATCTGTCAAAATCACTGATGACACAGGTAATGGAGAAGTTTTCTGCGGGAACCGGAAACGATACCTGTTGTCCACCGGCATCCCTTCAGGGCAGCCTAACATACCTTCTCTTGCTCTTCTGTTCTGGCCCTGTATGCAGTCTTTTTTCTTCTTCCTGACAAGCACAATAGTACCAAAGTGAGTAATGCTTCAGGCCATGCACATTTGAAGAACACCAACATAATGTTTCCAGCTGTGCGTGAACTCTTTTACGTCTGAACGACCTATGGAATGAGATGTCATTTGATAGAGGATTTCCGGACATCTCAAATATTTTCATCCCCATGGCGCAGGCTGGGCTTTTTAGAGAGTTAAGATAACGTCTGTCCGCCGCGTTTACCCACGAGCAAAGCGCCTCCCGCTCGGACGCTGGAGCACCACTAGCATCCCGGGGTTGCCACCTGGACCGTCCTCTGGTCGAACGCTGTGAGCGCCCTTTGCGGCTACTACATTTCCCAGAACGTCCTGCGATGGGAGGCCGCAGTCATGAGCCAATGAGGGACTAAGGTGAGGGATATCTGCCCTGCGCTTCGCCTCGAGGCGGGGCTTCCGGCCCTCTTCATCCTGGTCATTTCTGGTTCTCGTTGGTTCTTTCACCGGGTCCCAGGTTCGGGAACCCCGGGGCTGGGTCGTGGTGGCGCGACCAGAGGACGGGCGGGAGGAGGCGCTGTCCCGCCGCACAGACTTGGGTCCGCTGCTCAGCGACGCCACAGGGTACAGCTGGTCCCCTCCACCCACTGAGTCCGATGGCGGCGGCCGCGCCCAGGGACCAGGCGCAGGTAAGCGCTCGTCCCCCGGGCCCTCCCCCACCCAGACCCCGAAGGCCCGAGCGCGGGGTGCCTGCTCGCGGCCCTGCGGCCCAGGCCCCGGTGTCCGGGACAGGGAGGCGCCGGTGGGCGGGGGCGCGTGTGTGAGCGCCGGCTGGCTGCGTGCGGGAGCGGGCTCCGGGCTGAGGGGCCGCCGGGGCGGGGGTTGCAGGGGTCCTGAGGCGGGAGGATTCTAACCTCAGGGGACGAGGGGACGGAGAGCGTGAGGCGGAGACCCGTGGACTGGCGTGCCGCGGTGCGGTACCTTCGCTCCTAAGGCCCTGGAGGGTCATGAGCAGAAGAGGGATGCAGTCTGTGTTAGGGTGTTAGCGGCTTTCCAGAAGCTGCGCGAGGGAGCACGGGCTGGAATGGGGGTGATGACGACGAGGGAGCCCTGGGAGTGGAGTTCTTGTCTGAGGTCGCAGAGCTGGTGGGAGGAGCACTGAGGCACAGAGGTTGGTCCGTTAACAGGTCACTTGACTACAGAGGATGCCCAGCTCACTCAGTTTACCTTACTCTTCCCATAGTTTTTTGGAGGCTGAAAAGGCACTTGTGGCACCTACAGAAGGAGGGAGAGGGTCTCCCAGTTCCTTGCGTGCCCTGACACCACCCTATAGTGTATGGGAGCGTGGTAACCTGAAACTCACATATTTTCCCAGCAGTTGGGTCTGGGACCTTCGAGATACCCCAAGTTCAGGGTCCTGCATGCAAGCCAAGGGTTACATGGAGGTGTTCTTTGTTTAGTCAGCCAGTGTAAACAGGTGTGGAAGGTTATCTCAGGAACAGATTCCAGTTCGTGTAAATGCTTGGAGGCGTGCTGGAGTTAGAAACAGGCTACAGCAGGTCTTCATTCTTTCTGTTACGAACAAAGAGCAGATCAAGAATCAAGTCTGTAATGTGGGCTGTCTGAGAACTTGGGCATCTGTTAGTGAAGTAGCGGGCAGTTTGGATAGAAAGAAAGAGTTGGTGATGCCCAGGTTTAACAAGCTCCATGTGGCTGCTGTTCTCCAGTGGAGAACCGATTATGGAGTTAAGGAAGGAGACTGGGAGCCCGGGAGGAGGCAGTTGGCTATAATCGATGGACAGGAGTGCTGGCTGTAGAGGTTGAAGAAAGGGTTGGACTTTTGTCCATTTTTTAAGAAGGGCCAAGTAGACTTTTGGATGTTGTAGATGAGGGAGAGAAAGGAGGTATCAGGGATGATCTCAGGGTTTTTGGTCTTAGCAGCTGAAGCTATGGAAGGTCCATCATCTGGGATGGGGAAGTTGGTGGTAGGTTAATTTCCACCGAGAATATCTTAAGGTTTTTGGCCCTATTAAGAATCTGAGAAGTTTAAGAGAACTGAGTAAAAGCATCAGATGGTCTGCGGGACACACAGGTCTGGAATCTGGGGAGAGGTCCAGGATGGAGACATCCAAAAGTGATGGGTATTGATTGTGTGGACCAAGGGGGAGTTTTGGATCACATATAGGAGGGGTTATGCAGGTTGTGGTGTCATGGTGATAATGCTACTAGTGAGTTAGAAAGAAGAGGGTGCACGCTGAGGGAGAAATTTGATAGTGGGAGCAGTATAGAAGAGAGAATGATCTGGCAGGCAGCCAAGACTTACCTGGGATGAGTGGACATGACATGGCTACGGAGGCAGAGTAGTAATTAAATCAAGATGATAGGCCAGGCCCACTGTTTACTCACTACTGTACAGATTGACCAGAATCTTGTGGTGAGCTTTTATGGCATCTGTGGTGTTTCAGTCTTGCTGGTGGACAAGGTCTGCAGAAATTTGTGCCTGGCTTGGAGACCAATGGGGATTTGACGTGCCTTTAATGAAGGTTAAATGGAGACGGGAGGGTTATTGCTGCTAAGGGACAGCAAGGGAAGCACAGAAGTATCAGAGGGTCACATGTATCTGAAATTGACTTGTGGTTCTGGGTGACTAATACTGAAGCAAAGATCACGGGTCTTCCAGGCAGGCCTTCCAAGCAGCACTTGGGACTTTCTTTGTCAGTGGGAGCCATCAAAGGACAGGGGCTATACAAGATCATGTTTGAAATTTTCAAACACTCTGGTTGCCATGTGCCCGGTGTGTGGGTGAGTCCAGGGACATCCCTGTGGTGTGGGGCACAGAGATAGCAGAGCTGTGGGAAAGCATTTGAGAGATCCAAAGATGTGAGAGAGGTTTGGTCTTCGGAATGATGTGTACATTGAGAATAAGCATGAGCTGAGCGCCCTAGTGCCCTGGTACGGGGAACCTCAGGGTGAAGCATGAGCCCATGTGGTTAGCTCTTGTGTGTACAATCTGTGAGATGTACGGGAATTGCTTGGTAGAAGTGATGGGGCCCTGCAGCCCAGCCCAGAGCTTACATGACACTTATCTGTCCCCCTGCCTGTTGTTGCTGAGGGCTGCATGAACGGGATCGTGAGGAGAGAACAGCTCTTAGTCACTCTAAGGCCTGGTACCTCCTCTGGCGTGGGGAGATCCAGAGGAGGAGAAATGTGGGGTAGACGTAGAGGAGATGGAGTGTGAATTCTCAGAGAATGTTCTTGGTTTTATCCATCCCATTCTTGACAGGGTGGCCTGACCTTTGAGGATGTTGCCGTGTACTTCTCCCAGGAGGAATGGCGTCTCCTTAATGAGGCTCAGAGACGGCTGTACCGCGATGTGATGCTGGAGAACTTTACACTTCTGTCCTCACTGGGTAAGGCCCTCCTCCTTCCCAGCGATGTAAACTGGGTTTTGCATTACCCCCTGCAGAGGGTGCTTTGTCCTTTCCAGCATGCAGACCATAGGTACTGCTTGCTTCAGCAGTTTCTTGGGTAGTTGCGGTCCTTGCTGGGGCTGGGTTTTCGCAGTCCCCTCTGCTCTCCCCACGGACCCAGTGCTGTCTGCGCTGACCCCTCGCAGGAGGAATTGGAGTTCAGTAGACTTGCAGTGAGGCTAGTGGATGGTGTCTTGTTTGTCCTCTCCCTGGCCAGGTCATCTCTCTAGGTCTGTGTTACTTTTGTGTCCCTGGTTTTGTTTCCTTTTTTTATCTGACAGTTCATTGTGCTTCCTTATGCTGGGAATTACAGGTATTATCGTGGTCTTTACCTACCTGGACCATGGACTGTATTTTTAAGACTGTCTTGTACTGTTTTACTTACAGTGTTCAGATTTCTTTCCTTTTTTTAAAACAGCTTTATTGAGGCGTACGTAACTGACAAGTAATATTGTGTGTATTTATATTTAAAGTAGTTAGTGCTAGGACTTGATATTCATATACATTATAACATGATTACTCCAAACAGCTTAATTAACGAATCTGTCGCTGTGCATTTTACCTTTTTGGGGTGTATAAGAATACTTAAGATCTGTTCTCTTAGCAAATTCAAGTATGCAGCTCAGCATTATTATTAACTGTACTCACCATGCTGTGCGTTAGGTTCACAGAACTGCATCAGTTTGTAGCTGACAGTAGCTCCCTGTTTCCTGTGGCCCCCAGCCCCTGGCATTCTATTCTTTGTTTCTGTGAGTTGAACAGTGTATTGTTGTTGTTGTTGTTTAACTACAAAGCAAAAATAGTTTAATTCTTTTTTTCTTTCTTTTTTCCTTCTTCCTTCCTTCCTTTCTTTTTTTTTTTTTTTTTTTTTTTTTAAAGATTTTATTTATTTATTTGACAGAGAGAGATCACAAGTAGGCAGAGAGGCAGGCAGAGAGAGAGGAGGAAGCAGGCACCCCGCTGAGCAGAGAGCCCGATGTGGGACTCGATCCCAGGACTCTGAGATCATGACCTGAGCCGAAGGCAGCGGCCTAACCCACTGAGCCACCCAGGCGCCCTCCCTTCCTTTCTTTCTTTTATTTATTTTATTTTATTTATTTGACAGAGAGAGAATACAAGCAGGGGGAGAGGGAGAAGCAGGCTTCCTGCTGAGCAGGGCGGCTCAATCCCAGGACCTCAGGGTCCTGGGATCATGACCTGAGCCGAAGGCCGACACTTAACAACTGAGCCACCCAGTGCCCATTTTAATACCTTTAAAATCCAAATTTTTCTTTCAAACATTCATAACAAAGATTTTCAAGTCAGAATTAATACCTCAGGGCGCCTGGGTGGCTCAGTGGGTTAAAGTCTCTGCCTTCGGCTCAGGTCATGATCTCAGGGTCCTGGGATCGAGCCCCACATTGGGCTCTCTGCTCAGTGGGGAGCCTGCTTCCCTCCTCTCTCTGCCTGCCTCTCTGCCTACTTGTGATTTCTCTCTTTCAAATAAATAAATTCTTCAAAAAAAAAAATTGTAAAAAAAAAAAGAACACCTCAGTTAGTCAAGCATCAGGAAGCGACATTACAGGTGTCTAGTATTCAAAGGGACATCTGTTCCTCAGTCACTTCCTTCTCATGTCTTTTTCCAGAATCGTACAGACTCTTTCACTTCTCTCCACTCCCCATGCCACTGTTTCTTCAGATCATGAAGACTGAATTTGTTGAACACCAGAAATCTGTTGATACGACATCCTGTAAACCATGGCACGTGGTTGTTGACCATCTGCAGTTACTAGGCCAGCTGGTAACTGGTTAGGAAGTGCCTCCTCTGGAAGTTCTTCACTTAGTCCATCTGTAGCTATGACTCTGCCACCAATTCCTTTTTCTCCTTTCATAGCCTCTCTGAATTTCTTTGTTTTTTTTTTTAAGATTTTTATTTATTTGACAGATCACAAGTAGGCAGAGAGGCAGGCGGAGAGAGGAAGGGAAGCAGGCTCCCTGCTGAGCAGAGAGCCCGATGTGGGGCTCGATCCCAGGACCCTCGGATCATGACCTGAGTCGAAGGCAGAGGCTTAACCCACTGAGCCACCCAGATGCCCCAGCCTTTCAGAATTTCTGAAGGTATAATTTTAGAGGCTCAACATAACTGTCACAGCCTGAGGTCAGTGTGGCAAAGAGAATATCTTCTCCCTTGATTGTCTTCTGTTTCTCTTCATGACATTTTTCACTTGCTTCAGATGTTATAAAGCTGATGAACTCACTTAGTCATTTTTAAAATTTTTTTATTTACTTTTTTTTTAGTTTTTAAGATTTTATTTATTTATTTGACAGAGACACAGTGAGAGAGGGAACACAAGCAGGGGGAGTGGAAGAGGGAGAAGCAGGCTTCTGCAGAGCAGGGAGCCCGATGTGGGGCTCGATCCCAGGACCCTGGGGTCATGACCCAAGTCGAAGGCAGACGCCCAACCGACTAAGCCATCCAGATGCCCCTCTTTTAAAAAAAAAAAAAAAAAAAGAAAAAAGATTTATTTATTTACTTACTTGACAGATCGCAAGTAGGCAGAGAGGCAGGCAGAGAGAGGGGGGGAAGCAGGCTCCCTGCTGAGCAGAGAGCCCGATGTAGGGCTCAATCCCAGGACCCTGGGATCATGACCTGAGCCAAAGGTAGAAGTTTTAACCCACTGAGCCACCCAGGCACCGTTACTTATTCTTGAACACAGTTTTCTCTTTGAGGTATGGCATTTTTCATTATTCTTGCTACATTTGCAGTTGGAAGATAGGTATCTTGTTCTCTGAAACTGTCTTTTGAACCATTTGTGTTTTCATGATCCTTCATGCTGTCCTCAGTGTCTTCATGAGGCTGAATCACATAGTGGCTTCTTCCCATGTGATCTACAGAAATGCCTAGTGGAGAAGTATCTGTTGTAGCACTGTGGGCACCCATTGTCATGAAATTCTGTCAGAACCATGTTGTCAGTGGTGTTCAGGGACACCTTTCTAAAAATGGGTCCTGATATTTGCCCGCTTTCAACCTTTGGGGCATGTCCAGGGACTGCAAGCTACCAGATGGCTGCATTCTTTCTTTTTTTTTTTTTTAATGATAGACAGTTGGGTGCCTGGGTGGCTCAGTGGGTTAAAGCCTCTACCTTCAGCTCAGGTCATGATCTCAGGGTCCTGGGATCAAGACCCACATTGGGCTCTCTGCTCAGCAGGGAGCCTGCTTCCCCCTCTCTCTCTGCCTGCCTTTCTGCCTACTTGTGACCTCTTTCTGTGTCAAATAAATAAATAAATAATCTTAAAAAAAAATAAATGATAGACAATTGTTTTGGGTGTTTTTTGTTTTGTTTTGTTTTGTTTTAAAGATTTTATTAGTTTATTTGACAGAGACACAGCAAGAGAGGAAATACAAGCAGGGAAACTAGCAGAGGAAAAGCAGGCTTCCCACGGAACTGGGAGCTTGATGCAGGGCTCGATCCCAGGTCCCTGGGATCACGACCTAAGCCTTAGGCAGATGCTTAATGACTGAGCTGCCTGGGTCCCCCTGATGGCTGCATTTTTTGCATGTAAGCCAGACTGCAGGGAGACCAAATCCACTCCTTCCTCCCTGGCACCTCGTTTCCTCCCCACAAAGGTGTGCAGGCTGGCCGTGGCCCCACTTCCCCGCCGACTGTCAGTCCTACTGGTGCATGGCCACCAACTCTGGTGTCCTTTCCCCGATTTACCCGCCCAGGCCCTGGGCTGCGCCCAACACATGCTGACCACCCCCCTAGGGCACCGGGGTGGACAAAGCTGCCCTGCCTTACCCTGCCACACCCTGCCACACCCCCACCCGGTGGTGGGGGGCATCGGGGACAGGGCCCAGCTCCCCTCACAAAATGGAGCTGGCCGGGGAGCCGCCTCCAAGGGTGGGGAGATTGGCGGTGGTGGCCTGGCCCGTGTCCCGCTGCTCCTGGGCCCGGAGCACACAGAGCTCACCACATGGAGGCCCGGCACCTGCTCCCTGGCTGGACTGCAGTGGGAGCGGCATTATAGGCGCCTACTGGCTGGCTACGAACAGGTGGGAGGGAGGCGAGTGGCCCTGGCCAGTGTGGTGGTGGGCCTGCCTCTTTTATTTATTTATTTAAAATTTCAGGGGCGCATGGGTAGCTCAGTGGGTTAAAGCCTCTGCCTTCAGCTCGGGTCATGATCCCAGGGTCCTGGGATCAAACCCCGAATCGGGCTCTCTGCTCAGTGGGGAGCCTGCTTTCCCCTCTCCCTGCCTGCCTCTCTGCCTACTTGTGATCTCTGTCAAATAAATAAATAAAACCTTTAAAAATAATAATAAAATAAAATAAAATTCCACATATAAGTGACACAATATAGTATTTGTCTTGCTCTGACTTATTGCATTGTTGAGTTTTGTCCTCCAGGTTTATCCATGTCAATTTATGGATATGGATTTCCTTTTTTTTTTTTTTTTTTTTTAGATTTTATTTATTTATTTGTCAGAGAGAGAGCGAGCGAGAGCGAGCATAGGCAGACACAGTGGAAGGCAGAGTCAGAGGGAGAAGCAGGCTCCCTGCGGAGCAAGGAGCCTGATGTGGGACTCGATCCCAGGACGCTGGGATCATGACCTGAGCTGAAGGCAGCTGCTTAACCAACTGAGCCACCCAGGCGTCCCTGGATTTCCTTTTTTTATGGCTGAATATATAGTGTATATATATCAGGCTTTATCTATCATTCATCCATAGAAAGATACTTTCCATAGAAAGCTACATAGAAAGGTTGTTTCCGTACCTCGGCTGTTGTGAATAATGCTGCAGTGAACACAGGGCTGCAGGTGTCTCTGGGAGATAGGGATTTCATCGCCTTTGGATGTGTGCAGAGAAGAGGATTGTTGAACCATATCATAGTTTGTTTTTCAGTTTTTTAAGATTTTAAAAATTATTTTTAAGTAATCTTTATGCTCTGTGTGGGGCTCAAACTCACAATCCAGTCACAAGCTCTTGGGACTGAGCCAGTCAGACACCAGACACCCCTATTTTTAATTTTTTAGAGATCTTCTATTCTGTACCAATGTCTGTATGAGTGCATCTTACCAGCTATATGTAAAGGTCTCTTTTTCTTCACCTTCCTCACCAACACTTGTTACCTCTTGCTTTTTGATAATAGCCATTCTAAGTGGTGTGAGGTGATACTGTGATTCAGATTTGCAATTTTCTGATACTAGTAATGTTGAGCATCTTTTTGTGTATATATTGGCCATTTGTCATGTCTTTGGATAAGTGTTTATTGAGGTCCTTTCCCTATTTTTTTTTTTTAAAGATTTTATTTATTTATTTGACAGAGAGAAATTACAAGTACACTGAGAGGCAGGCAGAGAGAGAGAGAAGGAAGCAGGCTCCCTGCTGAGCAGAGAGCCCGATGCGGGACTCGATCCCAGGACCGTGAGATCATGACCTGAGCCGAAGGCAGCGGCTTAACCCACTGAGCCACCCAGGCGCCCCGGTCCTTTCCCTATTTTTAATTGGATTATTTGTTGTTGTTGTTGTTGTTACTGAGGATTTTTTAAGATTTTATTTATTTGGTGGCGCCTGGGTGGCTCAGTCACTAGGCATATGCCTTTGGCTCAGGTCAGGATCCCAGGGTCCTGAGATCAAGTCTCACATCGGGCTCCCTGCTCAGCGGGAAGCCTGCTTCTCTCTCCTGCTCCGCCTGTTTGTGTTCTCTCTCTCAAAATGTCTCTCTCAGTGAAATAAATAAATAAAATCTTAAAAAAAAAAAAAAGATTTTATTTATTTGGCAGAGAGAGAAAATACAACCCCGCGCGAGGGGCAGAGAGAAAGGCTCCTGCTCAGCAGGGAGCCTGACCTGGGGGTCATTCCCAGGAGTCTGGGATCATGATCTGAGGCAAAGGCACTCAACTGAGCCACCTGAGTGCCCCTGTTGTTGTTTTTATGAGTTCTGTATATACTCTGGATGTTAAAACCTCTTGTCAGATCTTTTGCAGATATTTTCTCCTGTTCCTTAGGTTGCCTTTTTATTTTGTTGTTTCCTTTGCCATACAGAAGTTTCTGATTTGATACAGTGCCACTTGTTTATTTTTGCTTTTGTTGCCTTTGCTTTTGGTGTCATATACAAAAAATCATTGGCAACACCAATATCAAGGAGCTTTTTTCCCTGAATATCTTCTACAAGTTTTATAATTTCAGGGGTGCCTAGGTGGCTCAGTTGGTTAGGTGTCTGACTTGGTTTCAGCTCATGTGATGATCTTATGGGTTGTGGGACTGAGCCCGGTGTTGGGCTCTCTGTTTGGCACGAAGTCTGAATTTTCTTTCCTTCTGCCCCTCCCCCCACTGACTTGAGCATGTGTGCACACTCGGCGTTCTCTCAAATAAGTAAAGAAATCTTTAAAAAATAAAGCTTTATAATTTTCGGTCTTATGTTTAAGTTCTTACTCCAATTCAAATTAATTTTTGTGAGTGGAGTAAGATAAGGGTCCAGTTTCCTTTTTTTCCCTCTTCTCCTTCTTCCTTTTTTTCATTGGTAGCGCTAGGACTCACTAGGCTGTCTTAGTGAAGGCTCTGGGGCTCCCCCATGCTGCTCTTAGTGTAGGAAGCTCAGCTGTTTTGTCAGTTCTTCTTGAGCCTGGACCCCAGGAAATTACAGTTCATTAGATGTTGTCCACGAGCGCATCCTCCGTCATCCTCCCGTGGCCAGTGGCCGCCACCAGACATGGGACCTTCTTCATGTGCTGTTCGCTTTTGGGCTTTGCTCCACCCGCTTTAGCTGCCGGGGTCTTGCTGTGACTTAGAGACGGGGACTTGCCAGCCTTACTCAGCCCTCAGCCAGGACTTGTGGGATCTGCTTGAGCAGTGATTCTTTTTTTTTTTTTTTTTTTGCCAGAGATAGAGAGAGAGAGTACACACAAGCAGGCAGAGAGGCAGGCAGAGGCAGTGAGAGAAGCAGGCCCTGATGAGCAAGGAGCCCGATGTGGGACTCGATCCCAGGACCTTGGGATCCTGTCCTGAGCCGAAGGCAGCGGCTTAACCAACTGAGCCACCCAGGCGTCCCTGAGCAGCGATTCTGAAAGCAAAAATACATCATACTTCTTTGCCAGCTTCTTTTCTTTTAACCCATGTTCCAAGACTCTTTGCCAGCTTCTTGACTAATTTTTTTATTCTTGTTGAGTTTCTTCAGCGCCTCAGTGTCTATGTGGAGAATATCTACAGCCTTGGCCTCATTGCAGTGGGGCTGGCCCCCCGAAGTACGTATGGAAAACTTGGGGCAGGGAGAGGGTGTAAGCCCAGAATGCCCACACTCCTCGGCAGCTAGTCTGGCTTCTCATGCTAGCTGGTGGGCTTGGCCAAGTTTTCCCCACACCTTCCGTCTTACTTTAAGACCCAGGGAGAGGTCCTCTTTTTTTCGTTTTCCATGTGGATATCCAGTTTTCCCGTCACCATTTATTGAAGAGACTGTCCTTTCTTCATTGTCTGTTTTTGGTGTCCTAGTCAAAGATTGGTTGACCATGTGTGCATGGGTTTACTTCTCGGCTCTCTGTTCTCTTCCATTGGTCTGTTTTAATGCTAGTACCTTACTGTTTTGATTATAGCTTTGGAGTATTTTGAAATCAAGGAGTGTGATGTCTCCAGCTTTGTTCTTCTTTTTCAAAATTGCTTTGGCTATTTGGGGTTTTCTTTGGTTCCATACAAATTTAAGAAGTGTTTTTTCTATTTCTGTGTAAAATGTCAATGGAATTTTTTTGCGAATATCAAAAGCGAGAACAAGATATTTAAGAATGTTGGATATCTTTCCGTCTGTCTTCAGTTTCTTTCATCAGTTTCTTCTTATTTTTAGGATATAGATCTTTCACCTCCTAGGTTAAATTTCTTTGAGTATTTTATTCTTTTTTTTTTAAAAAAGATTTTATTTATTTATTTGACACACAGAGAAAGATCACAAGCAGGCGGAGGGGTGGGGGAAGTAGGGTCCCTGCTGAGCAGAGAGCCCAACGTGGGACTCAATCCCAGGACCCTGAGATCCTGACCTGAGCCAAAGGCAAAGGCTTAACCCACTGAGCCACCCAGGCGCCCAATTTTATTCTTCTTGATGCTATTTTAAGTGGGATTGTTTTCTCAATTTTTTTTTGCAGATACTTTATTAGTAGTGTATGTAAATGCAGCTTAGTTTTGTATATTGATTTTTTTTAATCTTGCAACTTTACTGAATTCATTTATTTAATAATGTTTGGGGGAGTCTTTTCTTTTTTTCTTTTTTAAGATGGAATATTGCTTGATAGGTGGTTTTTTTCTTTTGTTTTTTTTTGTTTTTTTTTTTTGTCAGGAAGAGACCATAAGCAGGGAGAATGGCAGGCAGAAGGAGAAGCAGGCTCCTTGCTGAGCAAGGAGTCCAGTGTGGGACTTGATCCCAGGACCCAGGGATCATGACTCCAGCTGAAGACAGACACTTAACCGACTGAGCCTTGCAGGTGTCCCAATGTTTTGGTGGATTCTTTATAGTTTTCTATATGTAAGATTATGTCACCTGCAAACAGATAACTTTACTTCTTCCATTCCTTTTATTTATTTTTTAAATAATATGATGATTTTTTAAAATAATATGATGCCTTTCATTTATATTTTTTTCCTTAATTACTCAGGGCTAGGATTACTGCTGCTGTTATGTTGAATAGAAGTGGAGCGAGCGAGCACCTTGTCTTGTTCCTGACAAGGAACAGAGACAAGGACAGAGGCTGGGGGAGGGGAAGAGGGAAGGTTTGAGCTTTTGATCATTGAATGTATTAGCTGTGGGCCTGTCAGATGTACTGAGGTTCGTTGCTTATATATATAATTTGTTGGTGATTTTTTTTTTTATCATGAAAGCACATTGAATTTTGCCAGATGCTTTTTCTGTATCTGTTGATATGGCTATATGATTTTTACCCTTTGAACTGTTATTCAGTTATGGTGGTGTATCATGTGTATTGGTTTACACATGTTGAACTATCCTTGCATCTCAGGGATAAATCCTGATTGTTTGTATTGTATGATGCTTGTAATGGGCTTTTGGATTTGGTTTGCAAGAATTTTTTCTTTTAGGAATCTTGCGTTTCTGTTCATCAAGGATATTGGTCTGTAATTTTCTTCTCTTGCATTGTGCTTAAATGCCTTTGACATCAGGGTAATGCTGGCCTTGCAAATGAGTTTGGAAGTGTTCCCCCTTCAGTTGTTTGGAAGACTTCAAGAAGGATGGGGATACCTGGGCAGCTCTCTCGGTTTGTTGAGCATCTGACTATTGATTTCAGCTCAGGTCATGATCTCAGGGTTGTGAGATGGAGCTTGTTGGCGGGCTTCATGCTCAGTGAAAATTCTGCTTGAGATTCTCTCTTTCCCTTCCTCTGCCCCTCCCCCTGCTCGTGCTCTGTCTCTATCTCTCTAAAATAAATAGATCTTTGGGGCATCTGGGTGGCTCAGTCATTAGACATCTGCCTTCTGCTCAGGATCCCAGGGTTCTGGGATCCAGCCGCATGTTGGGCTCCCTGTTCAGGAGAAACTCCGCTTCTCCCTCTCCCACTCCCCTTGCTGGTATTCCCTCTCTCGCTGTGTCTCCCTCTCTAAAATAAATGGATAAATTATTTAAATAAATACATAAAATAGACCTTTGGGAAAAAAAGATGGTGTTAATTCTCTAACTATGTTGTGGAATTCCCTCTGATTCTATCGGGTCCTGGGCTTTTCTTTGTGGAACATTTTCTCCTTGCCAGTTATGAGTCTGTTCACATTTTCTATTTCTTCATTATTCAGTATTCTCAGGTTGTACCTTCCTTCCTTCCTTCCTTCCTTCCTTTCTTTTTTTGGTTTGGTAGTTTGTAGGTTTCTGTGAATTTATCCATGTCTTCTGGGTTATCAATTTGTTGGCATATAATTGTTCATTGTAGCCTTTTGATAGGTTGTATTCCTGCGCTATCGGTTGTGATGTTTCCTCTTTCATTTCTGATTTTATTTGAGTCTTTTTTTTTTTTTTCTTAGTCTAATTAAACATTTGTCAGTTTGTTTTATCTTCTCAAAATCGCTTCTCGGCCTTTTGGCTAAGATCAAGTGTTTTATCTTCTCAAAAACCCAACTCTTAGTTGCATGGGTCTTTTCTGTTGTTTTTTTAATGTCTATTTCATTTATTTCTGCTCTGGTCTTTGTTACTTGCTTCTTTCTGCTTTGACCTTACTTTGTTCTTTTTCTCATAGGTTGACGTATTAAGTTGCTTATTTAAAATTTTTATTTTTTCTTGGGGCACCTGGGTGGCTCAGTGGGTTAAAGCCTCTTCCTTTGGCTTAGGTCATGATCCTGGGGTCCTGGGATCGAGCCCCACATCAGGCTTTCTGCTTGGCGGGGAGCCTGCTTCCCTCTCTCTCTCTGCCTGCCTCTCTGCCTATCTCTGTCTGTGAAATAAATAAATAAAATCTTTAAAATAAATAAAAATAAAAATTTTCCTTTTTTTTTAATTAAAAAAATTTTTTTAAAATTTTAAATTATTTGACAGACAGAGATCACAAGTAGGCAGAGAGAAGGGCAGAGAGAGAGAGGGGGAAGCAGGCTCCCTACTGAGCAGAGAGCCCAATATGCAGGGCTCCATCCCAGGACCCAGGGATCATGGCCTGAGCCGAAGGCAGAGGCTTTAACCTACTGAGCCACCCAGGCACCCCCAAATTTTTCTTTTTTCTTAATGTAGATATTTATTGGTAAAACTTCCCCCTTATAACTGATTTTCTTGCATCTGTAAGGTTTAATGTGTTGGGTTTCTATTTTCATTTGTGTACATAGATTTTTTTATTTCTTCTTTGATCCATTGTTTGGAAGAATGTTGTTTAAATTCCACGTATTTGTGATATTTTCCAGCTTTACTTCTGTTAATGATTGCTAGCTTCGTGCCATGTAGTTGGAAAAGATACTTGATATGATTTTAGTCTTCTTAAATGTTAAGAATTGTTTCTTGGGGTGCCTGGGTGGCTCAGTTGGTTAAGCATCTGCCTTCAGCTCAGGTCATGATCCCAGGGTTTTGGGATCCAGCCTCTCATTGGGCTCCCTGCTTGTCTGGGAACCTGCTTCTCCCTCTGCCTCTCCCCCTGGCTGTGCTTGCTTTCTCTCAAATAAAAAAATACAATCTTAATTTATCTGAGAGAGGCAGAAAGATCATGAACAGTGGGGAAGGATAGCAGGAGAAGCAGACTCCCCACTTAGCAGGGAGCCTGATGTGTGGGACTCGATTTCAGGACCCTGGGATCATGACCTGAGCTGAAAGCAGATACTTACCTAACTGAGCCACCCAGGTGCCCCAAATAAATAAATAAAATCTTTAAAAAAAAAAAAAAAAAAGTGTGTGCCTGGATGGCTCAGTCAGTTAAACATCTGCCTTTGGCTTGGGTCATGACCCTGGAGCCCCAGGTTGGGCTCCTGGCTGAGCAGGGAGTTTGCTTCTCCCTCTGACCCTTACCCCTCTCATGCCCTCACTCTCTCAAATAAATGGATAGAATCTTTTTAAAAAAAAAAAAAAGGTTTCATGACCTAACATATGAGAGTTCTCGAGAATGTTCCAGGCGTTCTTGAGAAGAATGTATTCTGTTGCAATTGAAGGGCATCTTCTGTATATATCTGTTAAGTGCATTTGGTGTAAGTGCAGTTCAACTCCAACACTTCCTTATTGATTTTCTGTCTGGATAATCTGTCCATTGTTGATAACAGGTTATTGAAGTCCTCTACTGTTACTGCATTGCTGTCTATTTCTGTTATTTGCTTAATATATTTAGGTGCTTGGATATTGGGTACATATTATATCTTTTTGATGCATTGACTTCTTTATCATTTTTTGTCGGGTAATTTTTTACTTTAAAGACTTTGACATTAGAATAGTTATCTGCTCATTTTTGCTTTTCATGTGTATATTTGTAATTGGATTGCTCTCTTCCAATAAAGTGTACGTCACAAGTGTTTCTTTGTGTTCAGGTTGCTCCTGTCGAGCAGAGGCTGCGGAGGCACCCTTTGAACAGAGCATTTCTGTAGGTGTGTCACAGGCCAGGGCTCCGAAGGAACCTCGGTCTTCCCAGAAGACCCACCCCTGTGAGATGTGTTCTTCAGTCTTGAGAGAGATTTTCCACTTGATTGGGCACCAGGGAAAACAGAACAACCAGAAACTCTTCAAGTATGGGGCATGTGTGAAACAAATTTATCCTAGTGCAAACCTTCAACAGCATGAGAAGCAAGCCATGGGAGAAAAACCCATCAGAAGCAGTGTGGACAGGGCTTCACTTGTGAAAAGCAGCAATTTCCATGATTCGGGAAAGCCCTTAATGTATAAGGAGGTTGAGAAGGACTTCCTAGCCACCTCAGAGCATCAACAACAACAGACCACTCATACTGGGGAGAATAAAATCACTGAGCATGGGGTAGCTTCTCAGAGCATGAAAAGTCATCGCACCTGGGAAGAATGTAAGAAAGCCGTTGGTCCCAAACACACACTTGTTCAGGACCAGGGTGTCCACACTGGAAGACAGTGTCTCATGTGCCCTGAATGTGGAAAAACATTCAGGTACAAATCCTCACTTACAATTCATCAGAGAGTCCATACTTCTGACAGGCTTCATGTGTGTCGTGACTGTGGAAAATCCTTTAGGGGAAGCTCAACCCTCAGTCAGCATCGAAGAATTCATGCTGGGCCAAGGCAGTGCAAATGTAGCAAGTGTGGGAAATCCTTTAGCCAAAAATTTGTCCTCGTTCATCCTCAGAGAAGTCAAACTGATGAAAATTGTTACGTGTGCCGTGTATGCGCTCAGACTTTTAGCCAGAGCTCCATCCTTACTCAACAACGTACGGTTCATACTGGAGAAATGAGTTATGAGTGCACTGAATGTGGGAAATCTTTTAGACGAAAATCTGATCTCATTGAACACTGGAGAGTACACACAGGAGAAAGGCCTTATGAATGTAGTGAATGTGGAAAATCTTTTACTTCTAGCTCTGCGCTCCGTTACCATCAGAGAATTCACACTGGAGAAAAACCTTATAAATGCAGTGAATGTGGAAAGTCTTTTACCTCTAGCTCTGGCCTCCGTTATCATCAGAGAATTCACACAGGAGAAAGACCATATGAGTGTAATGATTGTGGGAAATCTTTTACCCAAATAAATCATCTCATTATACACCGAAGAGTTCACACAGGAGAAAGGCCTTATGAATGCAGTGAATGTGGGAAATCTTTTAGCCACAAATCTTACCTCTCTCAGCACCAGAGAGTTCACACGGGAGAAAGGCCTTATGAATGCAGTGAATGTGGAAAATCTTTTACCTCCGGCTCTGCCCTCTGTTATCATCAGAGAGTTCACACTGGAGAAAAACCTTATGAGTGTAGCGAATGTGGGAAATCTTTTACCAATGGACCGATACTAATTCGACACCGTAGAGTTCACACAGGAGAAAGGCCTTATGAGTGCAGTGAATGTGGGAAATCCTTTACCCAAAGAAATCACCTCAATATACACCAGAGAGTGCACACAGGAGAAAGGCCTTATGAGTGCAGTGAGTGTGGAAAATCCTTTACATCTGGCTCTGCCCTCCGTTATCATCAGAAAGTGCACATTGGAGAAAGGCCTTATGAGTGCAGAGAATGTGAGAAGTCTTTTACCTCTACCTCTGCCCTCCGTTGTCATCAGAGAGTTCACACAGGAGAAAGGCCTTTTGACTGCAATGAATGTGGGAAATCTTTTAGGGATAGTTCCCAGCTGAGTCAACACCAGAGAGTTCACACTGGAGAAAAGCCTTATGAATGTAGTGATTGTGGGAGATCCTTTAGTCAGAATTCATACCTCTCTAAACACCGGAGAGTTCACACTGGAGAAAGGCCTTATGAGTGCAGTGAGTGTGGGAAATCTTTTACTTCTGTCTCTGCCCTTGGTTATCATCAGAGAGTTCACACTGGAGAAAGGCCTTATGAGTGTAGTGAATGTGGGAAATCTTTTACCAATAGCTCCATACTGATTCGACATCGCAGAGTTCACACAGGTGAAAGGCCACACAAGTGCAGCGAATGTGGGAAGTCCTTCACCCAAAGAATTCACCTCATTATTCACCGGAGAGTTCACACAGGAGAAAGGCCTTTTGAGTGCAGTGAGTGTGGGAAATCTTTTACCTCTCGTTCCACCCTACATTATCATCAGAGAGTTCACACAGGAGAGAGGCCTTACGACTGCAGTGAATGTGGGAAATCTTTTAGCCGAAAATCTAATCTTTCTCAGCATCGGAGAGTTCACACCGGCGAAAGGGCTTAGATGGGTAGGAAATGTAGTTTCCTTGTTCAGTGTAATGATACCAGAGGAAACCCTTTGTGAGGCACCATTTGTCTGAATTCAGTCTTCTACATCCAAGTGCCAATAGTAGAGAGATTTCCCTTAAGTTTCAGTTATGTGGAAGCACGTGTGCCTATATTGCATTTTCTAAACTGCCCAGGGCTCTTTCCAGAATTATGTCGCTGCCAGTCTGTGGCCAAAGCTGTGTACTTCTACCACCTGGCAAGTCTCCACAACGTGCATCAGTCATCACCCCATTGTGCTCAGGGAAGCTGACCTCTGTTCTCATTTGTTGGAGGAAATTAGGAGTAACCTGAGTCCTTAGGGGGACCTTGACTTTTTTCTGACTAACTGGCATGGACCCGACCCACGTAGTCCTAGAGAACACTGTACGAGTGTAGCTGACAGAAAAGGACCACCCTTTGCAGGGATATGGTCTCTTGAGATCTTTGTGATTAATTTTTCCAGCTTCCAAGTCACTTAACTCAAGAACTGCTAGCCCCTCTTGCTTTGGCTTTTGCAATAACAAGTCTTTGCTGTTTAAGTCATCTTTGATCTTGGCTGTTCTACTTACCATTTATAGTGGTTTATAAACATTTTGAAGTCTGCAAGCATGAAGGGGTGGACATCTTTCATTGGGGTGGGTCTTGAACTTTCTGTACCTGAAGGGGACAGTAACAGTGGCAGAAATAGCTTACCAGTTTTTGCCAAATTTGTACTGCCCATGGCCTCCTAGGAAACACTGCAGGGTTTTCTGGTCCTCATTTGAGACACGATGCTGTGAGTTTGGGGAGTCTCAGAGGTCACGCCGAGGAGGATCAGGTGTGAGAACCTCACGTGCTTCTGGGAGCAGCATGAATTTTTTCCTTTGTTCACAGAGGATATCACGGGGGATGTCAGCACTGTTGCGGGGAACCTCTTCCCCAGGTCCTGCAAAGAGCCATGTGCCCTGACATCCAGGTTTCTGTAGGTGATGGTCATTGGTTGTATGGCTGTAAGGTTGAGGGGAAACTGAACTGCTGCAATAACATTGGCTTCATAGGGAGGGGAGGAGGCCACAGCCAACCAGATGGAGTGTGCCTCTTCTAAAAGCGTGCCCGCAAACACATCTGTGCCAGGGACTGCAGAGCTGGAGTGCATGCCAGTCCGTGGACCTCCAGGTGTAGTTACCTTGTGTAGCTTATGTCATGGTCATTGGAAGTAATGGAAAGGTTTTTTGGATTCCTGTAACCTCTCAGCGATGTTCACCTTAAGATCATTGCTGATAGGCAGAAAACAGATTGAGAAAATGGAGATCTGTAGTCCGGGGATGTGGCTTTTGTGACCCAGCCAACAGTCCTTTAGACGCTGGTGGAAAGCCCTTCATTGGTCACTACATTTGCTCTCACTGAGCAAAACTGGCCTCCACGGAGCAAGAATGTGCAGTGAATGTAGGGTTGCAAAACCTGTTTTCCAAAAAGAGTTGGGCACAGATTTTTTATTTTGAATCATTTTTGAAAAGCTTTATTAAGGTATAATTTACATGTAATAAACTGTATATACTGGAAATGTAAGTTTTGACATACTTATGAACCTGGAACATCACAGTCATGATAGTGATCATGTGTCATTGCATATTTACCTCGTATCTTCATAATCTCTCTACCTGCCTTCCCAGCCCTCCGAGTCATCATTGATTTGCTTTCCATTATAATAGAAAAGTTAATTTTCTATAATTTTATATAGTAGGAGTCAAAGTTTTTTTTCCTACTTTTATGTTGCATAAAGAATTGTAGATGCGGGGCGCCTGGGTGGCTCAGTGGGTTAAGCCTCTGCCTTCGGCTCAGGTCATGATCCCAGGGGCCTGGGATCGAGTCCCGCATGGGGCTCTCTGCTCAGCGGGGAGCCTGTTTCTCCTCATCTCTCTCTCTGTCTGTCTCTCTGCCTATTTGTGATCTCTCTCTCTGTCAAATAAATAAATAAAATCTTTAAAAAAAAAAAGAATTGTAGATGCATCAGTGATATATAAGTAACTCGTTTCTTTGTTTTTGTTTTTTGGCTGAGAAATATTCTGATCTTTGAAGATAGCACTATTAGTTTACCCATTAGTTTATAGACATTTGGGTATTTCTAATTTTTGCCTATGGAAAATAAAGTTGATACAAACATTTGTGTGTAATTATATTGATACGTGTTTCACTTACCTTTAGTCAGTAACTCAGAGTGGAAAGTCTCAGTCTTAGGGTAAATAAATGTTCAACTTAAAGAAATTAGCAAACTGTGATCTAAATTATTACACCTTTTTGTATTCTTGCCAGCAGTGTATGAGAGTTGCATTTCCTTCACATCTTAGTGAATGGTTTAGTTTGGTCAGTTTTTAATTTTAACTCTTTATAAGTGTGTAGTGCTGTTTAGTGTTTTAACTGAATTTTGCTAAGGAGTCATGATGAGCCTTTTTTTCAGATGTGCGTTTACTATCTATATTTTTGCTAAAATGTCTGTTCGTATCTTCTGCCTATTCTGTGAATTTTCATTCTCTTTTTATAAAAGGATGTGAAACAACAAAGATGTATGTTGGGATTTCATTCATTTTGTGGCTTTTTTACTTTGTGGAATCATTTTTATACTGGAAGTATATGTTCTCATTGTTTTCAGTTTTTTTATGCTATGCATAATGTAATGGACACATACACACTTTTAATTTTAATCTACATTATTGACGTCTTTGCTTTCTGAGGTCCAGACATTTAATAATACAATAAACCCTCACTTTGTAGTGTGTGCCCATTTTCCTGGTGTATCTATGGTGGCTGGTGGGTTGGAGCAGGACTTGGGGGCACCAGAGAGACTCAGGATGAACAAGGTGTGTTTTGAGTCCCGAAGCCCAGCAGAGAGGGAAATAAGGCACTGATGAGGATCTCCGTCCAAGCCCCGGTGCAGGGTGTGGAGATCCCCAGGAAACATGGGCAAACTAAGCCCTCTGTGGGCCTCAGATTCCTCCTGTGTAGCGGGCGTAAGGTGTGGGCTGCTCCATAGCATTTGGGGGAGGTTAAGAGCTGAGGTACCCATTCGTTGTGTGGTGGCTGCACCTGTGGCCTCTCTAGTCCTGGGCACCTCCAGCCTCTGCTGGCAGTGATGTCCCTGGGCCAAGCAGTCTTGTTTAGCCAGTCTCCCAAAGGCTCTCCACCCCTGGGTGTGTGTGAGGAGGAAATGGGGCTTCTCAGAACCTGCCGACCCACCTGAGGGGCAGGTGGTACTTCTCGGCCTCAGAGTCTGCTCTGAGTCTGTTGCTCCTTGGTGGCTAGTACAGATGTGGTAATGGTGCTCACCTAGGCCCTGAGAGGGTTACAAAGACACACCTGAAGCAGGTGCCAGTGTCGGGACTCCAGGGTTTGTGTTGTGAGCATCTTTGCTAATTCTCACAGCAACCTGAGGAGGTGGGAATGGGAATAATGGTTGTATTTCTAGGGAAGTCCAGGCTCAGAAAGCTAGTTGGTTCCCCAAGGTCATATAAGAGATGAGCACTGGTTCCAGAAACAGGATTCAAACCCAAATGACTAATTCCAGACCTGGCTACCTTTAATCCCTCTAGCACAGCTTGGGAGTGCTCAGCCCAGGGCAGGTGCATGGGCCAAGGAGACACTGCTGCTGCTGTTCTCGGTGGAATTACCATCAGGACTGTTTTCCCACTTGCCCTCTGCCCCCACAGTCCTCGTGGGAAAGCCATTTTCGTCTCCAGTGTCACCCCTTCTCTCAGCTGCAGTAGCATTATGCAAAGGCTGCATCTGTCTCCTCGAGCCCAGCACAGAGCTTGAACCTCAAGACGCCTTGGTGACTCTGGGTTGGATCTCTGCGTCTTTATCAGCAGTGGAACAACTGCTCTGATCCCACCCACCACCCGAAGGTCAATCTAATGCCTTAGTTTAACTTTTTCAGGTGTTCATGACTGCAACTCTGGTGGGCTGTACGCAGCCCAGAGGATCCAGTGCCTGGGCATGCGCCAGAGACCTTTGGGCTCCTGGTCCAGCTAGGTAAGGCCTCACCTCTCCAAGCAGCCTCTCTCTCCCCTGCTGCAGCTCTGCTTTTCCCATACGAGTCAGGACTGAGCTCCGGAAAGTGCCAGGTCCCAATGCAGCCTCTCTTTCCACAGCTGTGTGACCTTGACACACAAGCCCAGTCTGATGAAGGACGGGGCAGCTGCTTCTGAGGGTTAGTTATTCACTCGGCCCCCCGCGCCTGCAACACCGACATCAGAGGTAGAGGCCAAGGTTGCAATGGTAGGTGGACATTAGGTGACAGTGGCAGCAGGACGGTAGCTGGGGTGAAGTTGGAGGTTATAAAGTAGACGAATACTGCCTGTTACAGGCCTCAGGTAAGGGAAATCAGAAGTGCCCAAGGGGGACTGCAGAGTGTGGCGGAACCAAGGATAGAATCCGGTGGCAGAAGACCTGGGCCCTCTCCCTGCCCTGCCGCTTGCTGCTGTGCAACTTCGAGTAAATTAGTCTCTCTGAGCTTTGCTTCCTCATCTGTCTGGTGGAGACTGTGCCTGCGCCCCAGCAACCTCACATGGTCATTATGAGAAAGAGATGATGATTGCAAAAGTGCCAAACCGGTATGGTTACCGTTTTTGCTACAACTTTGGTTTTAAGATCTGGTACCTGACCTAAAGGCACTCACAGCCTGTTTCTTGTGAAGAAAAGCTCCTGCAGCCCCAAGAAGGCACAGAAGTCAAATCGCTGTTTCGTGCGTCTGAAACTAGTGTCACATGGTGCGTGAACTGTACTCAGGTGTTAAAAATTAGAAGGAAAGGAAGGACAGAAGCGAGGGGGAGGGGGCAAGGGAGGGAGAAAGGAAAAGAAAGACAAGACAGCACAGGCTCGGCCAGAGAAGGGGCATAGACTATGCGCCCAGCCAGCTGCAATCTGGGTGGGCTGGGAGGTCCCAGGCGACTCAGTGCCTAAGGTGACTGCGGCTTCCACCCCCGCAGCAATGGGACTTTGAACAAACCAAATGGGAATTTCCTGGCCAACACTGGGAATTATCCCTTGATAGACCCTTTGCTTCCCCTTAGGAGGGCAAGCTTTTCTAAAACAATGCATTCTTTGCTAATAAATGTCCATTTTCTATACTGTTTCTACCATTAAAAACTTGGCATTTTGTACACCTTCTCGGAGCTGCCCTCTACTTGCTAGATGGGATGCCGCCTCATTGATAAGTCCTTTAATGAAGCCAATTAGACCTTCCCTTTAACTCAGTTGATTTTTTTTTAAAACAGTTTTAACCCTATCAACATTTATTTTATTCATTCCATGTTAAAATAATCATCCTTTTTTTTGTTCACCCCTATCAATATTTGTTTTACTCACTTTATTCCTTAATACTGTTTAAAAATTTGTGTCCTGCTAAAACCAGTCTGTTGACTCTGTCTCCTGCTTTTTCCTACTTTTGTTAATTAATGTAATATTTTTATTATCTATAAGACCCATGAGGGAAAGCTGAAACAGCATTTTGTTTGTTTTTAAGATTTCATTTATTTGAGAGAGAGATCAAGAGAGAGTACACGAGCAGGTGGAGCAGCAGACTCCCCGCTGAGCAGGGAGCCCAATGTGGGGCTCGATCCCAGGACTCTGGGATCATGACCTGAGCTGAAGGCAGAGGCTTAATCCACTGAGCCACCCAGGCATCCCAGAAACATGTTAAGGCTTCCTGAACTGTCCAGTCTTACAGCAGTAGGGCTGCATGGGGCGCCCATGTGAGCAGGGCCCCTTAACCACAGCTTTTCCCATGAACCAGTAACAGGCATATTCAGTGTGTGCATATCCCAGTCGCAGAGTCAGGCCCACACGGCTGCATACCAAGCACATCGGCCGCTTCATCTGGGATGCTCCATTCAGCATCCATGGGGGAAACAGATCCCTCGTCAGTATTGACACAGCCTTCTGGGACTTTTACTCCACTCCGCCGGTTGGCTTTCCTCTAAGGACTACCTTCTATGTGTCTCCGTCACATACAGCCATCTGCGATGATTTCACAGCAAGCTGTGGGTCCCGTATCAACACAAACATACTCTTCCATTCTGCAGCATTAAAACTGAAGACATAGCCCTCAAATTCATAATCCATTTTCTGTAAAAGTTCTGATGTTACTGATCTATAAAGTGAAAGAACTCCTTCATAGTCTGCCCCCTGGTTTCAAGGTTTTTGGTTTTCCCCTCCACCTTGTTTATGAACTTCTTGGTGAGCAGAGATCATAGAATTACTTTGTTATCCCCCACAGTTTTTCTCTTGGGATGCTGCTTTGAGACCAGTGGGTGGAGCGCAGATGTCCTGAAATGGGAGCTTGGTCTAGCAACCAAGTCTGACCCAGCTTTCTCCTTTACTTTCAGTTGAGCTGTGAATATTTTCCTGTTTCTCAGTAGTGTGCACTTCTGCATCCAGGGAGTCAGCCCTCCAGGAGTTAACTCCATCTCTGAATTCCATTGGTAAGTTTTATCTTTAGTAACTGATTGTAACACAGCTACTGCTCCGTATCATGGTGACCACCATACTGACCATACGGCTGCTCAGGAAACAAAGGTTATTTATCTCTGACCCTCTCCTCCTCTTACCAAACCACATGTTTCCGCGAGCAGGCACTGTTCTAGCAAAACTTCCTTCGTGACACCAACTACCTTCTGCATCAACAGTTCCAGCGAAAGAGGGTGTTGCCACGTCCACCCTGAAATAATATAATATATATGTATGCGTACGTATGTATACACACATATATGTGAATGCAGGCATGCACATGTGTGCGTATTTCAGGTGTGAATGAGAAATGGTAGTGTTGGAAGAAGTCATCAGGAAGACATGACTGCTGGTTGCTGCTAGAGATGGGCCTGGGCAATTGGAGGCTTTTTGTTTGTTTGTTTTCTTTTAAAGATTTTATTTATTTGACAGAGAGATCACAAGTAGGCAGAGGCAGGCAGGGTGGGGGCAGGAAGCAGGTTCCCCGCTGAGCAGAGAGCCCGATGTGGGGCTCGATCCCAGGACCCTGAGATAATGACCTGAGCCGAAGGCAGCGGCTTAACCCACTGAGCCACCCAGGCGCCCCAATCGGAGGCTTTTTACCCCCTCCCCATCCTTGGAATGTCCATTCTGCTTGCCTTCCCTGCACTGGGCTGCCCAAGGACACGGCCTTGAGTTAGTAAGGTGTTGATGCCCTCTGGATGGTGCATGCAGCCCATCCTGGTTAAGGCTTCTGCAAAACCGTCAGGATCCTGGTAGGCACGTGCAGAGATCTGTTCATCCTGCAGTCACCCGGGGGTAGGCTTCACATGTACATTCCCTTGCTTAAACCTGCCACCTACCAGTGTGGGATGGTCTGCCTCTGTCCTCCGTGTGTGGGGGCCAGTTTCAGATTATACCCAGGAAGCTCCCCAGATTGTAAACTAAAAGGTAGAAGGAAGAAGTAATTGTTTCAATGTGTCCAACATTTGTAAAGATTTTTTGAAAGAGACTCAGAGTGAAGAGCACTGATGAGGAGATTATCTATCAAGAGATCTGGTTAAGCAATTTTTCTTTGCCAACTCCTTCGGGCTTCCCTCTAAGGAGTTCCTTAAGACCATGGCAGCTTTGGAAGGAAATACTTTCTAGGTGATGTTGGACATAAACTTGTCCTTTCTTTTCACAGAGGGCCAGAAGGACCTGTCTCAGCTCAGACAGCTTCTGGGCCAGTAAGCTTTCCCCGGTATTTTGAGGTGGGTGGAGCTGAGAATGATGTCCCCAACGTGCACTAGATTTTGCTCTTTCCTCTCCTGGGTCCTGTAACTCCTGCTAAATTCCTTTATTGCTATGAATAGACTGGACCAAGAAAGAGTAAAAACAACTACATCAAAATATTCATAGATACCATCTTTCAGACATTCCAGAAAGATGTACTGTTCTGGTAAATACATTCAGGTTGGTCTGCGTTAACATGAGTCCCAACTTCACGGCCTGCCAAGTGGCTCTGTGATCTCTGGTCTGCAGTGGCACAGGCAGCAAGGCCACCAAATTCCCAGCAATAGCCTTTCTCCAGACCTTCCCATGAGGCCAGAACCCTGAGCACCATTCTCGTTGTGGAGGATGTTTGGCTCCTTTTCCTCCATCTTCTATTTTATATTTTCACATAACCCTGATTATAAAGCCGCACCGTGGTCTGATGAACACCTCTGCCCTGGTGTCTTCGGCTCCCTGACCTTCATCCCGTCATGCCTTAGCAGTGATGCCCCAGTGTTTGTTTTGTTTAGCCTGCTGGACAAAAAAACAAATGTTTCAAATGCAGTTTGTGGGCTAGAAGTCCCCTCTAGAACATCCAGTCATTTTGTTGAGTCAACTCTGTATATTCCTAGGCTCTCTTGTTATACTATTTAATCTTCTGGGACATTTGGATTCAAAGTTGAATAATAATGATAATAACTCTGTTTCAGATTGCTTATAGTGTATAGAAAACATGAACCTTAATAATTTTATCTATCTTTTTATTTATTTTAGAGAGACCAACGTCAGGAAGGGACAGAGGGAGAGAGAGAATCTTTTTTTTTTTTTTTTTTTTTTAAAGATTTTTTATTTATTTATTTGACAGAGAGAGATCACAAGTAGGCAGAGAGTCAGGCAGAGAGAGAGAGGAGGAAGCAGGCTCCCTGCTGAGCAGAGAGCCCGATGCGGGACTCGATCCCAGGACCCTGAGATCATGACCTGAGCCGAAGGCAGCGGCTTAACCCACTGAGCCACCCAGGCGCCCCAAGGAGAGAGAGAATCTTAAGCAGGCTCCAGACTCACTGTGGAGCCTGACACTCATCTTGATCTCACTACCTTGAGATCATGACCTGAGTTGAAACCAACAGACACTTAACCAACTGAGCCACCAACGCACCCCTTGATAATTATTTTTATTTTTTAAAAAATATTTTTATTTATTTATTTGTCAGAGAGAGAGAGCGTGTGCACAAGCAGGAGGAGTGGCTGGCAGAGGGAGAAGCAGACTCCCTACTGAGCGAGGAGCCCAATGCAGGACTCGATCACAGGACCTTGGGATCATGACATGAGCCAAAGGCAGACACTTAACTGACTGAGCCACCTTATAATTTTTATTTTATTTTATTACTATTTTTAAGGATTTTATTTATTTATTTGACACAGAGAGACACAGCAAGAGAGGGAACACAAGCAGGGGGAGTGGGAGAGGGAGAAGCAGGCTTCCTGCCAAGCACAGAGCCCGGGCTCAATCCCAGAATCCTGGGATCATGACCTAAGCCAAAGGCAGACACTTAACAACTGAGCCACCTAGGTGCTCCCCACCCTGATGTAATTTTAAAATAATTTTCTAAAATTGAATAATGTTAGTCACTAGAGATATTCAGGAAGTTTTGTGATAATATAATATAGGGAACCATCATGTTAAATAAGGAGGTAAACTGACACAAACTTGAATTACTGGAAATTAAATGTATTCAGAAATAGCAGAGAAATTAAAATTTAGACACACAAAATGCAGCAAGATATAGGCAAGTCAGCTGGGGTTTTTAGCAGGCTGTACTTATGGTATGCAGTGTAAAGATAGAGTCGTCCAGTCAGAGTACATGCAGTGAGTTCACTGTTGTGAGGATGGAAGAATATTCTCGGAGGATGTTAGTTGGTCAGGTGACAAGTCTTCTGCAAACTGAACATTTAAAGGAAATCAGTCTCAGTTCTTAAGCTCCATTCTTCTGAGTTTGTTTACACGAGATGGTCCATTTCGTATCTTCCAGTTCCATTTTATTTATTTTTTAAAGATTTTATTTATTTTAGAGAGAGAGCAAGAAAGGGAGCACAAGCACAGGGAGTGGTAGAGGGAGAAGCAGGCCTCCCGCAGAGCAGGGAGCCTGATGTGTAGGGCTTGATCCCAGGACCTTGGGATCATGACCTGAGCTGAAGGCAGATGCTTAACAACTGAGCCACCCAGGTGTCCCTTCCAGTTCCATTTTACTTTTTAATTTAATCTAATTTTTTTCTTTTTAAATATTTGTGTTTTTTTAAATTTATTTGATAGACAGAGATCACAAGTAGGCAGAGAGGCAGGCAGAGAGAGGAGGAAAGCAGGCTCGATGCTGAGCAGAGAGCCTGATGCAGGGCTTGATCCCAGGACCCTGAGACCATGACCTGAGCCGAAAGCAGAGGCTTTAACCCACTGAATCACCCAGGCGCCCCTCCAGTTCCATTTTAAATTGAACTCCTTTCTTTTTTTTTTTTTTAAGATTTTATTTTTTTATTTGACAGACAGAGCTCACAAGTAGGTAGAGAGGCAGGCAGAGAGATTGGAAGGGAATTAGGCTCCCTGCTGAGCAGAGAGCCCAATGCAGAGCTCAATCCCAGGGTCCTGGGATCATGACCTGAGCCGAAGGCAGAGGCTTTAACCTACTGAGCCACCCAGGTGCCCCTAAATTGAACTCCTTTCACAGAATGTTTAGGGTAGAAAACCACTTCTGATTTGAAATTTATGCAGACATATATATAGATTTGTTTCAATTTCAAAGCATAGTGGGGAAAAATGTTTTAATCGGAGAGAATAATACCTGGAAATACCAAAAGTTGGACAAGTATGTGTGGGAGATCATTGCCTTTATAGTACAATGTACGGTGGGGAGAACAGTTAGAAAAGAAGCCCAAAAAGTAGATGAAAGTTTTCTGTGACATGTATCTAAGACAAAAGGATCAAAATTATCAGAACTTTTCTTTTTATTTTTTTATTTTTTTATTTTTTATTTTATTTTTTTTTTAAAGATTTTATTTATTTATTTGACAGACAGAGATCACAAGCAGGCAGAGAGGCAGGCAGAGAGGAGGAAGCAGGCTCCCTGCTGAGCAGAGAGCCCGATGCGGGGCTCGATCCCAAA
>NC_081573.1:12364421-12378508 GCF_022355385.1 Mustela nigripes | reverse complement strand
TTGACAGACAGAGATCACAAGCAGGCAGAGAGGCAGGCAGAGAGGAGGAAGCAGGCTCCCTGCTGAGCAGAGAGCCCGATGCGGGGCTCGATCCCAGGACACTGGGACCATGATCTGAGCCGAAGGCAGAGGCTTTAACCCACTGAGCCACCCAGGCACCCCTATCAGAACTTTTCTTAAGCCAGATGATATGTCTGTGACATTTTAGTCAGGCTGGATCAGCAATCAGCATTGCTCATAATATAAAATGCTTCAATGGAAATAAATGTATTTTACTAAACTCTACATTTAGCACCTTTTAATATTTCTTTTTGTTTTAAGTAGTTCTTGGAAATAATGCTTTTACAATTAAATACTGTAAGTAAATATCACTAAATCACCTTTTGGAAATTATGTTTCTCTAAAAGTCACTTTTAGAAGTTATTGTGAGCCATTGGCATCTGGGAGATACTTTTGAATAGTTGAATAGTCTTTGCCATTTATCATCTAACTTAAATAACTCCTTTGCCTTTTATTACCACTAAAACATTAATATAATACCTCCTCCAATGTTGAAACCATAACCCCCAAGTGACTATATTAAGAGCTAGGCTTTTAAAGAGGTAATTAAGGTTTAATGAGGTCATTAGGATGGGGTCCTACACTATTAGAACTGGCTTCCTTTTTTTTTTTTTTTAAGATTTTATTTATTTCTTTGACAGAGAGAGAGATCACAAATAGGCAGAGAGACTGACAGAGAGAGAGATGAGGAGAAGCAGGCTCCCTGCTGAGCAGAGAGCCCAATTCGGGACTCGATCCCAGGCCCCTGCGATCATGACCTGAGCCGAAGGTAGAGGCTTAACCCACTGAGCCACCCAGGTGCCCCGAACTGGCTTCCTTTTAAGAGGAATAGACACCAACACTGTGCTCACCAGGGGGAAGAGGACATGTGAGGACACAGCTAGGTGGCCCATCCACAAGGCAAGGAGACAGACCGTGTACCACCAAACCTGTTGACACCTTCATCTTCAACTTCCAGCATCCAGAACTGTGAGAAAGTACATTTTTGTTGTTTAAGCCAACCAGTCTATGGTACTTACGTTACAGTGTTACTGCGGTCCTGGTAGACTAGCACAGCTCTCATGTAATGTGCTCTCTTCACCAAATACATAGACAACTGTTAGGGTATGGAGTCAACCACCACTCAATTAGACAGAGAACACTCTCGATAATGCAAGTCACACAGCAAGGTTTATTTCCAGCTAGCTGGGGTCCAAGTATCTGCCCGGCACAGCGGGTTTCAGCAAGGACCCCAAGCACTCAAAACCAAAGGTTTATATAGCATTTTTTTTTTTAAATTTGCATCTTTTTTTTTTTTTTAAAGATTTTATTTATTTATTTGAGAGAGAGACAGTGAGAGAAAGCATGAGCAAGGAGAAGGTCAGAGGGAGAAGCGGACTCCCCGTGGAGCTGGGAGCCCGATGCGGGACTCGATCCCGGGACTCTGGGATCATGACCTGAGCCGAAGGCAGTCGTCCAACCAACTGAGCCACCCAGGCGTCCCGGTTTATATAGCATTTTTTAAAAACATCCAACTCACAGTAATTTTCCATCACTTCAGAAACCATACATACTTTTGGCTTGTGCCCCCCTGGTGGTTTAGTAAGATAAGCTCTTTTCTAACATCTGGTCCCCGTGGCGCAACCACCCAGCCACCCTGATGGTTTGAGCTGATTAGCTGTTGCCAGGGTGTTGCAGGGTAAAGTACTTTCTTGGAACTAAAGCAGGGTGGGAGTCCCTGGAACTAAAGTAAAGTAGGGGAGAGTTCAGTCCTTGGGCCTGAGATGGCTGCCCAAGCTAAGATGGCTGTACTTATGCTAACCCACTTTTACACAACAAGGCTCAAAGTATGAAGAGATATAGTTAAGGGGACACCATAAATTCAGAAATTGCTATGGAGATATAAGTCAGCTTTTTAAAAAACTGGGAGGGATTCAGTTTGGAGGTTCCTATTTCATTTCCACTTCTGTTAGAAGCCAAAACTTAGCTCTGGTTTGCAAAGTCCAAACAAGAAGCCTGGTCCTGAAAGTCAGGCTTTAAATCTCTCAGTATCCCCTTTATTTCCTACATACACATTTGCAGGGTATAACTTCAGAGTAACAGGGTCTGACTTACTGTCCTATCACAGTAAACTATAAAACTATATAAAATACAAATGGATGAGTCCTTTTAGGGGCCGTCCTTGGGCAAGAGTTGATCTGAAACTTCATGCTAAGCTCTCTTGTTACCTCTCATCACAGAGGTGGAAACTCTCACTATCATGTCAAAGGAAAGGTGCACACAGGTGCCATGGGCCACTGAATCCCAGCTTTCAAGTCCAAAAGCAGTGTCCTCTAAGCCTGCTCAGAGGGAGAGTTCACACTTCTCCCTCTAGAGCCTGATGACCCACATTTGGTACCAGAACAGTTCTGGGCCCAAGTGTTGGCACAATCTTGGGGAGAGGTCCACAGGGCAGGGTAGGGCCAGAATGATGCTGTCCTCCGGGGACATTGTGGTGGGCACCAAAGCCAAACTTATGTAATGAAGCTTCCATAAAAATCCAAAAGGAGGGTGCCTGGGTGGCTCAGTGGATTGGGCCGCTGCCTTTGGCTCAGGTCATGATCTCAGGGTCCTGGGATCGAGTCCCGCATCGGGCTCTCTGCTCCGCGGGGAGCCTGCTTCCCTCTCTCTCTCTGCCTGCCTCTCTGCCTACTTGTGATCTCTCTCTGTCAAATAAATAAATAAAATCTTTAAAAAAAAAAAAAATCCAAAAGGAAGGAGTTGGTTCCAAATTGGTGAACGCATGGAGATGTGGGGAGAATGGCATACTCAGAGGGAGCATGGAAGTTCCATTCCCCTGCCCACATACCTTGCCCTGTGCATCTATTCCTGGGTTATATCCTTTTATAATAAACTTGTGCTCTAGTAAATAAATGTTCTAAGAGTTCTTTTTTTTTTTTTTAAGATTTTATTTATTTATTTGACAGAGAGAGATCACAAGTAGGCAGAGAGGCAGGCAGAGAGAGAGAGAGGAGGAAGCAGGCTCCCTGCCAAGCAGAGAGCCCGATGCAGGACTCGATCCCAGGACCCTGAGATCATGACCTGAGCCGAAGGCAGCGGCTTAACCCACTGAGCCACCCAGGTGCCCTATTCTAAGAGTTCTGTGAGCTGCTCTGGCAAATTAAGGAGGGAGTCTTGGGAACTTTTTTTTTTTTTTTAAGATTTTATTTGTTTATTTGACACACAGAGAGAAATCACAAGTAGGGAGAGAGGCAAGCAAAGAGAGAGAGGTAAGCAGGCTCTCCGCTGAGCAGAGAGCCCAATGAGGGACTCCATACTAGGACCCTGAGATCATGACCTGAACTGAAGGCAGAGGCTTAACCCACTGAGCCACCCAGGCACCCAGTCTTGGGAACTTCTGATTTATAGCCTGTTGGTCAGAAGCACAAGTAACAACCTGAACTTGCAGTTGGCATCTAAAGTAAGGGGCAGTCTTGTGGGATTATGGGACTATTTATTAGATAATTTAGTAATTTTCTTTCCAATTACCTACCTGTGTTCTTTTTTTTTTTCCCTAAGATTTTATTTATTTGATAGCAAGATGGTGAGTGAGAGTGCATGGGGGATTGCGGGGGGGAAAGCAGAGGGAGAAGCAGACTCCCTGCTGCGCAGGGAGCCTGAGGCAGGGCTCTGATGAACAAGGCAGATGCTTAACCAACTGAGCCACCCAGGCGCCCCTAAAATAATCTTAATTCTCCATTCAGAACTGTACCTGCAATCACTGATAAATGATAATCACTTACCAGCAAGGACATGGGAACCTAGGGTTGAGATGCCCCTTTATCTGGAAGTTCAGAGGTGCCTGGGTGGCTCAGTGGGTTAAAACCTCTGCCTTTGGCTCGGGTCATGATCTCAGGGTCCTGGGATCCAGCCTCATGTCGGGCTCTCTGCTCAGCGGGGAGTCTGCTCCCCCCCCCCCGCCGCCTCTGCCTGCCTCTCTGCCTACTTGTGAACTCTGTCTGTAAATAAATAAAGTCTTTAAAAATTAAAAAAATATTATCTGGGCGTTCAGACGTTCTGCAGACTTCTGCAACTGTGAAAGTTATAGCCAGTGACCCAAACTAAGATAGCATTAAGGTTGGTCTTTGTTTGAGATAGATGTCAATCTTCTCAATAGAATTGAGTGTATTGGGTTTTGGAATGTAGGTGAGGTTCAGTGGGGTGAGGTCCAGAGCTGACAACCAGGAAGGAATTCTTGAGATGTCTTTGGTACAAAATGGTGGCTTTATTAAAGCATGGGGGCAGAAAGAGCTGCTGTGCCGGGGGGGGGGGGGGTGTTGTGAGGGGTGGCTGCTTATATACTATGAGGTTGAAGGAGGTAAGGAAAAGGAAGGTCTCAAGGATTTTTCATACGTTAAAGAAGATTCACAGGATACCAGAATCCTTGCCATAGTCAAGTTAAGATCGTTTTTCTCTCTAGCAAGGTATTAACATGAAGATAGTTGGGAGCTTCCTGGAGGAACATTACACTCTGTCTGCTTCCAAGTATCTGTCAATGGGCTGCAGGTTATAAGGACCTTAACCTTATCTACATTTCCTTCTGGAAGCTGGGTTATTGATAGAAATGTAAATTGCTAAGACTTTTGTAAACTGAGGGACACTCGGGTCTTGCAGGATTGTGATCTAAGTTAACTGTTTTTCCTTCCCTTTCCTTTGCTTTAGGATATCTGGGAGTGTCTGAGGAAATGCCAAGGATATCTCATGGGAAGGGGGGTGTCAGCTTCTGACTCGTCCTTAGTTTGCCTTCTGTTCCCTCACCAAGTGTACTTTAGAATATCGAGTGAGAAATATAGGGATAAAAATGGGCAGGACACAATCACTAATGCTACAGGCAAGGCACAGATTTTCTGTGGGAGCCAGAGACAGAGATCCTGCTTGTTCACCAGCTTAAGGGCGGCCTAACATCTTCTTTATTCCCAGTCAGGGCCCCCGTGTAAAGTTTTCCCCTTGTGCCTGGCCAATCATAAGAGAACGCACAAAACTGACAAATGCATCAATTTACATGTCTTTCAGAGGAATAACAAAATTCCTCTGTGGACCATTTTATGTCCGAATGACTCTGTGGAATGATAGGGCCATTCAGATCGGTGGATTTCAGAGCATTTCAGTAACAGTATTAGCCTCTGGGAGCAGGCTGACTTACAGATATGAAGTGAAGCCTTGTCACTGCAGTTCACAAAGCGCAAATCCCCTCCCCTCGCCCCTAGGCGTGCAGCATCCCTCAAGAGGCCGCACGGCCAAAGCTCTGATTGGTCAGGCAGGAGAAAAACCCTTGCTTTGGCCGCTGGGGGGCTCCAACTACAGTACCCAGAAAGTCCTGCGCGGATTTCAGCCAGTGGAAGAACTTCCGCGGGAATACGCCTCATGGGGGCGGGACTTCCGGCCTCCTCCTTGTGGCGGCCATTTTGCTGCTCTCGGGCGTGCCGGGGCGGGACCGAAGTGACGGAACTGTCAAGGCGCAGAAGTCGTTGTCCCCACGGCAGAGAGGCGGGTCCGCGGCTGGCGACACCGCCCGGACTGCCCCTCGCGGGGGCCGGGAGGGGGACCGCCGGTCCACGTGTCCACTCCGCCCATAGAGTCCGATGGCGGCGGTCGCGCCCAGGGACCCGGCTCAGGTAAGCGCTCGTCCCCCGGGCCCTCCCCAACCGAGACTCCAAAGGCCCGAGCGCGGGGCGCCTGCTCGCGGCCCTGCGGCCCAGGGCCCGGTGGGCGGGGGCGCGTGTGTGAGCGCCGGCGGGCTGCGTGCGGGAGCGGGCTCCGGGCTGAGGGGCCGGCTGGGGCGGGGGCTTCAGGGGGCCTGAGGCAGGAGGATTCTGCCCTCAGGGGACGAGGGGATGGAGAGCGTGAGGCGAAGACCCCTGGACTGGCGTGCCGCGGTGCGGTACCTTCGCTCCTAGGGCCCTGGAGGGTCATGAGCAGAGGAGGGATGCAGTCTGTGTTAGGGTGTTAGCGGCTTTCCAGAAGCTGCACAAGGGAGCACAGGCTGGAATGGGGGTGATGACGAGGCAGCCCTGAGAGTGGAGTTCTTGTCTGAGGTCGCAGAGCTGGTGGGAGGAGCATTGAGGACTGAGGCACAGAGATTAGTTAGCCCGAGGTCACTGGTTCCAGGGCTGGGCGAGATGCAGGGGAGGCCTCGTGTCGTGGAGCCCAGCCCTGGTGTCCTCCCCTCAGTCGCAAGCTGTGAAGGATGTGAAAGCACTTAAGAACCTATACAAGTCAAGAGAGGTTGCCTCAGTCCTCTGGTCTTGACATCGCCAGTATGGTGTCCAGGACTGTGGTGTCTTGAGGCTCTTCCCTTCCTATTTTTCCAGCTGCTGGGTGTGGGCACCCTGAGCATACCCCAAGCCCAGGGTCCTGAGTGCAGGCCAAGGGGTATGTGCATGTGTTCCTGTTGTTGTCAGCCAATATAAATAGGTGTGCAAATGCTTGAACCTGTTTTCATTCTCCCTGCTGGGATCAAAGAGCTGAGGGTCAAGAATCAGGTCTCTAATGTGGCTGTTGAGAATTTGGGCATCTTTTAGGTAGGTCATGAGAGGTTTGGATCAGGGGGGTGGTGGTCTTATCTAAGTCTTAATGGGGTCCATTATGCATTACGGAATGGATAACAGACTGTGGAGGTAAGGGAGGAGGCAGGGAGCCCAGGAGGAGGCAGCTGCTGTGATCCAGATTGATGAACCAGAGTGGTGACCATAGAGGTGGACTCCCTGTGCATTTTTTTTTTTAAGAGGGGTGGATTTTTTGATGTTGTAGTTCAGAGGAGAGAAAGGGAAGAGTCCAGGATGACCCCAGGGATTTTGGTCCTCGAAGCTGAAGGGATGGAAGTTCCATCAACTGGGAGGGGTAATTGATGGTAGGTTAATTTTCTCTGGGACTATGAGGAGTTTTGTTTGGTCCTCTTAAGAGTCTGAGATGTTTCAGAGAATTGTGAGTGGAGATAGCAAATGCATATCTGGACTTACAGGTCTGGGCATCTTGGAAGGAGGTTTGGGTGAAGACATCCAAAAGTGGTGACTGTTATGTGGACCAGGTGGAGCTGTGGGTTGCATTTAGATTGAGGAATGTGGGTCATCATGACAATGCCTTGGCTGGTCAGCTAGAGGAGGGTGCAAGATGAGCAGTAAGTGTCTTGCTGTACACCTGATCAGTGTTGCTGATGAAGGAGGGAAGTGATCATGGTAACCATATGGGAGAGAGAGAATGGTCTGGTAGGTGATCAAGGCTTCCATGGGGTGAGTGGACATGAGATGGCTGTGGAGGCAGGGGAGTAACTGAGACAAGATGACACTGAAGCCAGGCTCCTGCTTATTCACTACTGAAGTTTCACTGGAATTTTATGGTGAGCTTTGGTGGTGTCTACGGTGTTCAGTCTTTTTTTTTTTTTTTTTTAAGATTTTATTTATTTATTTGACAGACAGAGATCATAAGTAGGCAGAGAAGCAGGCGGAGAGAGAGGAGGAAGCAGGCTCCCTGCTGAGCAGAGAGCCCGATGCGGGGCTCGATCCCAGGACCCTGGGATCATTACCTGGGCCGAAGGCAGAGGCTTTAACCCACTGAGCCACCCAGGCGCCCCTACAGTGTTCAGTCTTGATGGTGGATAGGTCTGGGGCAGACTTTAAAAAGTGGTGGCTATTGTGAGGACCAGGATGGGATTGTGGATCACATTTAGAAAGTGCAGTGTAGGTTACAGTGGTAATGCTGTTTGCAGGTTGGAAAGACTAGGGTGCATGCTAAGAATGATGAACCCAGAGGAGGGAGAGAAGTGATGGTGCCAATGGTGAGGGAGAGAGGATGATCTGGTAGGTGGCTAAAGCTTCCATGGGATGTGCAGGTGCAAGATGGCTTCAGAGGCAAGAGAGTAATTGAAGGAAGATGAAACCGAGGGTAGGGCTCCTGCTAATTCACTACTGTATGGATTTACCAGAATTTTATTGTGAGTTTTTTTTTTTTTTTAAAGATTTTATTTATTTATTTGTCAGGGATAGAGGGAGAGAGAGCAAGTGAGCACAGGCAGACAGAGAGGCAGGCAGAGTCAGAGGGAGAAGCAGGCTCCCTGCCGAGCAAGGAGCCTGATACGGGACTCGATCCCAGGACGCTGGGATCATGACCTGAGTCGAAGGCAGCTGCTTAACCAACTGAGCCACCCAGGCGTCCCTTGTGAGTTTTGATGGGGTCTGGGGCGTTTTGGTCTTGGTAGATAAGATCTGGGGTAAATGTAGTCATTTGTAAGAGGCCTTACGCCTAAGGGAGACTCTAAGGGAGGGAGACTCTAAGGACTGGGGTTTTAGGGCAGGTTGAGTGGAGGGTCGGGATTTGGGACTGCTGAGGGGACAGCACGTGCATCCCAGAAGTGGAAGTGGGCCATGGGCATTTGTAATTTGTATGTACCTCTGGCTAGTATCAAAGCAAGGATTGGAGGTACAGAGGAGCCCTTCAAAGCAGAATCCAGGGCTTTGGCCAAAGTAGAGCTATGGGAGTGCAGCTGAGGGGACTGAAGATGTGAGAGAGGTACAGTTAACAGAACAATGTGCACAACAAGAGGAAGTGTGAGCCAAGGGCCTCACTGTTGGAGCCGAAGGGCAGAGCATGAGCCCGCATTTCATTGTGTCTTGGGAGTCTCAAAATAGAGACCTTGGGGGAATGGACAGTAGGGACCCTCCACGCCAGGAGGAATTTGGATGACCTCCCTGTTCCTTCTGCCTGATGTCGCTGAGGGCAGAACGCACTGAATAAAGAGAAGCCGAAGATAGGGTGGGCGTTAGTGGCACCTAGGCCTGGTGTTTCTGAAGCTCTGAAAGAGGGTGAGTGTGGGATACATGTGTGGTGAGATGGACTGTGGGACCTCAGGATGTTCATGGTTTCATCTGTCCCCATCATAACAGGATAGTGTGACCTTTGAGGACATTGCTGTGTACTTCTCCTGGGAGGAGTGGAGGCTTCTTGATGAGGCTCAGAGATGCGTGTACCACGATGTGATGCTGGAGAACTTTACACTTGTATCCTCACTGGGTAAGGCCCTCCCCCTCCCCAGTGGCCTGAAGTAGGCTCTGTTCCTTCCCTGCCCACCATCTCGCAGTGTCTCTCACATGTGGACCGTGGGCATTGCTTGCTTCTCAGCTTTCTGGATAATTGCTGTGTTGATAGGGCTGGTTTATTTGCACTGCTGTCTTCTCTCCCCCACAGCCTCAACACCTGCTATACTGAACCCTCTTAGAAAGGGTTCAAGGTTAGTAGATCTTTAGTGAGCTTCATGGATTCCGCCATGCTTGGCCTTTGTTTTGGTCATTGTGCACAGATCCATGTCACTTCTGTATCCTAGCATTTGTTTGTTTGTTTGTTTTTAAAGTAAGCTCTGTACCCTCAGGGCTTGAACTTGTAACCCACATGTCAAGAATTGTGTGCTCTACTGACTGAGCCAGAATCTGTTTTTTTTTTTTTTTTTTTTTTTTTAAAGATTTTATTTATTTATTTGACAGAGAGAAATCACAAGTAGATGGAGAGGCAGGCAGAGAGAGAAAGAGAGGGAAGCAGGCTCCCTGCCGAGCAGAGAGCCCGATGCGGGACTCGATCCCAGGACCCTGAGATCATGACCTGAGCCGAAGGCAGCGGCTTAACCCACTGAGCCACCCAGGCGCCCCCAGAATCTGTTTTCCAGTTTTGGATCTTTTCTCTTAGCCGACAGTTCCTTGTGTTGCTTATGTCAGCTTTGCATGCATTGTCATAGTCACTACTTACCTGAACCACAGGCTGCTTTTCAACACAATTCCTGCAAGGTTTGTAGTTTAGGTGCATTTTCTCCACACACACACACATCCCCAGCTTTCTGGAGATAGAAAATTATATAAAAGTGCACAGGGGGTGCCTGGGTGGCTCAGTCAGTTGAGCATCCGACTTTTGGTTTCGGCTCAGGTCTGATCTCAGGGTTTTGAAATTTAAGCCCCAAGTCTGGCTCCACACACTATGAAGTCGGCTTGTCCCTCTTTCATCCTCCACTTGTGCTCTCTTTCTATCAAATAATTATGTAAAATATTTAAAAATATACATATTAAAAAAATTAAGTGCGCAGTGTGATGATTTGTTACATGTATACATTATAATATAATTTCCACAACTTGAAGTTCATTAAATATCACCACCTTGTAAAATTACATTATTTTTTTTGTAGAAATGCTTAAATTTACTCTTAGTAGATTTCACGTATACAGGATCATTAACTGCAACCATCATGCTGTAGGTTACATCTTCATAACTTTTCAATCTTATTTTTTAAATTTTTAAAATATTTATTTATTTCAGAGAGAGCGCATGAGCGGCAGGGCGGGGGAGGGAGAAGCAGACTCCCCGCTGAGCAGGGAGCCCATTGCCGAGCTCATTCTCAGGACCTGGGGATCATGGCCTGAGCCAAAGGCAGATGCTTAACAACTGAGCCACCCAGGCGCCCCAAGAGTCGGACTCTTAACTGACTGAACCACCCAGTGTTCCTGCTTGTACTATAGTTTACTAAGTGTGTCCCAGAGCATTACATCTAGAAAAAGAAATGTACATTTAAAAATATTTTACTGCTGGAGCACCTGGCTCAGACCGTTAAGTATCTGCCTTCAGCTCAGGTCATAATCCCAGGTTTCTGGGATTGAGCCCCGTGTTGGGCTCTCTGCTTCTCGGAAAGCCTGCTTCTCTCTCTCCCACTCCCCCGGCTTGTGTTTCCTCTCTCACTGTGTTTCTCTCTGTCAAATAAATAAATAAAATCCTTTTAAAAAGAAATTTTTACTGCTGAAAAATGCTACCGTCATCTGAAATTCCAGGAAGTATCTTCTTTGCTCCTGAAGGGTCTTACCTTGATATCAACAGCTGCTGACTGGTCAGGACGGCAGCCTGCAAGGTTAGGGCAGCTGTGGCAGTTGCTTAAAGCAAGACAACAGTGAAACTTGCTGCATTGATTGACTCTTCCTTTCCTGAGTGATTTCTCTGTAGCAGTCGATGCTGTTCTATGGCGTTTTACGCACAGTAGAACTTCTTTCAGAATTGTAGTCAGTCCTCTCACACCCTGTTGCTCCTTTATCAGTGAAGTTTATGTAATAGTCTAAATTCTTTGTTGTCATTTCCGCAGTCTTCATAGCATTTTCACTAGGAGTAGTAGATTGCATCTTTTTGAATTTCTAAAAATTTTTAACTCCAGTATAAGTAGTGTTTTTTAAACATGTTTTTAAATTTTAGATTCCATCTGAATAAACTTTCCTTGCTCATCCATACAAAGCGACTTCTTATCCATTCAAAAAATTTTTTTAAAATTTAAATTCCATTAATTACATATAATGTATTTGTTTTAGGGGTACAGGTATGTGATTCATCAGTCTTATATCCATTAAAATCTTTTTTTTTTTTAAAGATTTTATTTATTTATTTGACAGACAGAGATCACAAGTAGGCAGAGAGGCAGGCAGAGAGGAGGAAGCAGGCTCCCCGCAGAGCAGAGAGCCCGATGTGGGGCTCGATCCCAGGACCCTGAGATCATGACCTCAGCCGAAGGCAGCGGCTTAACCCACTGAGCCACCCAGGCACCCCATATCCATTAAAATCTTATCATGAACTTGTTGCAATTCAATCATATCATCAGGCTCCATTTTTTTAAAAAAATTATTTATTTATTTGACAGAGATCACAAGTAGGCAGAGAGGCAGGCAGAGGGAGAGGGGGAAGCAGGCTTCCTGCTGAGCAGAGAGGCCAATGCAGGGCTCTATCCCAGGACCCTGAGACCATGGCCTGAGCCAAAGGTACAGGCTTAGCCCACTGAACCACCCAGGTGGCCCTTTTCTTTTTTCTTTTTTTTTTTTTTTAAGATTTTATTTATCTGGGGAGAGCGAGCAAAAAAGTGGGAGGAGGAATGGAGGAAGAGGGACAAGCAGACTCCTTGCTCAGTGCAGGGCTCAATCCCAGGTCCCTGAGACCATGATCTAAGCTGAAATCAAGAGTTGGATGTTCAGCCGAGTCATCAGATGCCCGCAGGCTCCACTTCCAATTCTAGTTCTCTTGCTATTTCTATCACATCTGCAGTTATTTCTCTAGGGATGTCTTGAACCCTTCAAAGTCATCCATGAGGGTTGACATCAACTTCCAAACTCCTGTGGATACTTTGACCTCTGCCACCCATGAATGGCAGCTGGGATGATGCATCCTTTCCAGGTTTCGATTTACTTTAACCAGATCCATCAGAAAAACCACTATGATACCCCTTGCCTTATACATTGTTTGTTTGTTTCTTTCTTTGTCTTTTTTCATTGTTGTTAAGATTTATTTATTTGAGGGCGCCTGGGTGGCTCAGTGGGTTAAGCCGCTGCCTTCGGCTCAGGTCATGATCTCAGGGTCCTGGGATCGAGTCCCACATCGGGCTCTCTGCTCAGCGGGGAGCCTGTCTCTGCCTTCCACTCTGTCTGCCTGTGCTTGCTCTCGCTCACTTTCTTTCTGACAAATAAATAAATAAAATCTTTAAAAACAAAAAACAAAACTAGAACTACTGAAGGTTTGGGCTCATTTGCTAGAGAGCCACTGTACCAGAAATACAGGTACTCTGGGAGGGGATCATCTCCTGGCAATTGTGTTGATTACCTACCTTAGGCCAGAGCTACTTTCTGGTGACATCCAAAGAACAACGTACTAAGAAGGAAAGGACTGACTGTATTATACACGTTGGTCCATCTACTTGTGATTTCTCTCTGTCAAATAAATAAATAAAATCTTAAAAAAAAAAAAAAAGATTTATTTATTTGAGGGGCGCCTGGGTGGCTCAGTGGGTTAAGCCGCTGCCTTTGGCTCAGGTCATGATCCCAGAGTCCTGGAATTGAGCCCTGCATCGGGCTCTCTGCTCAGCCAGGAGCCTGCTTCCTTCTCTCTCTCTCTCTGCCTGCTTGTGATCTCTCTCTGTCAAATAAATAAATCTTTAAAAAAAAAAAAGATTTATTTATTTGAGAGAGAGGGAGAGCACGTGTGCATGTAGGGGGTGTGGAGAGCAGAAGGAGAGGCTGAGCAGAGGGAGAGGCTATGTGTGGAGCCTGATGCAAGGCTTGTTCTCAACAAATTGTATTTCTTTCTTTTTTTAAGTTTTTATTTATTTATTTATTTTAAAGATTTTATTTATCTATTTGACAGAGATCACAGGCAGGCAGAGAGGCAGGCAGAGAGAGAGGAAGGGAAGCAGGCTCCCTGCTGAGCAGAGAGCCCAATGTGGGGCTCGATCCCAGGTCTCTGGGATCGTGATCTGAGCCGAAAGCAGAGGTTTTAACCCACTGAGCCACCCAGGCGCCCCTTATTTGTTTATTTGACAGACAGAGATCACAAGTAGGCAGAGAGGTAGGCAGAGAGAGAGCGGGGAAAGCAGGCTCTCCACCGAGCAGAGAGCCCGATTTGGGGCTCAATCCCAGGACCCTGGGATCATGACCTGAGTCACAGGCAGACGCTTTAACCCACTGAGCCACCTAGGCACCCCAACAAATTGTATTTCTTAAATAATAAGACCTGAAAGTCAAAATTGGGGTGCCTGGATGGTGCAGTTGGTTAAGTGTCTGACTCTTGGTTTAGGCTCAGGTCATGATGTTGGGGTTGTGGGATCGAGCTCCTCTCCCTCTACTCCAACTGCTTGTGTGTGCATGTGCACTCTTTCTCTCTCTCTTTCTCTCAAATAAATAAATCTTTAAAAAAAGTCAAAATTATTCGGGTTACGTGGGCTACAGAATGGATGTTGTGTTAACAGGCATGAAAACGTTAATGTTGTAAATTGCCATCAGAGTTCTCGAGTGACCAGGTGCTTTGTCAATGAACAGTAATATTTTGAAAGAAATCTTTTTTTCTCAGCAGTCCATCTCAGCAGCGTGCTTAAAATAGTAAACCATGGGGCGCCTGGGTGGCTCAGTGGGTTAAGCCGATGCCTTCTGCTCAGGTCATGATCTCAGGATCTTGGGATCGAGTCCCACATCGGGCTCTCTGCTCAGCAGGGAGCCTGCTTCCTCCTCTCTCTCTCT